>NC_036842.1:17225783-17229282 GCF_002910315.2 Salvelinus sp. IW2-2015
TGCTGTGGTAGCCATGCTGGTTAAGTGTGCCTTGAATTCTAAATAACTCACTGACAGTGTCACCAGCAAAGAACCCCCACACCATCACACCTCCTCCTCCATGCTTCACGGTGAACCACACATGCGGAGATCAAATCAAATGTATATATATATAGCCCTCCTTACATCAGCTGATATCTCAAAGTGCTGTACAGAAACCCAGCCTAAAACCCCAAACAGCAAGCAATGCAGGTGTAGAAGCCCGGTCATCATCCGTTCACCTACTCTGCGTCTGACAAAGACCGCGGTTGGAACCAAAAATATCCAGCTTGGACTCCAGACTGAAGGACACATTTCCACTAGTTTAATGTCCATTGCTCGTGTTTCTTGGCCAAAGCAAGTCTCTTATTATTGGTGTCCTTTAATAGTGGTTTATTTTCAGGAATTCGACCATGAAGGTCTGATTCACACAGTCTCCTCTGAACAGTTGATGTTGACATGTGTCTGTCTGTTGAACTCTCTGAAGTATTTATTTGGGCTGCAATTTCTGAGGCTGGTACCTCTAATGAACTTATCCTCTGCAGCAGAGGTAACTCTGGGTCTTCCTTTCCTGTATCGGTCCACATGAGAGCCAGTTTAATCAGCGCTTGGTTTTTGCGACTGCACTTGAAATGTTCCGTATTGACTGATTTTCGTGTCTTAAAGTAATGATGGCCTGTCGTTTCTTTGCTTATTTGAGCTGTTCTTGCCATAGTATGGACTTTGTCTTTTACCAAATAAGGCTATCTTCAGGAATACCACTCCTACTTTATCACAACACAACTGATTGGCTCAAACGCATTAAAAAGGAAATAAATTCCACAAATTAACTTTTAACAAGGCACACCTGTTAATTGAAATGCATTCCAGGTGGCTAGCTCATGAAGCTGGTTGAGAGAATGCCAAGAGTGAGCAAAGCTGTCATCAAGGCGAAGGGTGGCTACTTTGAAGAATCTCAAATATAAAATCTATTTAGGTTTTTTGGTTACTACATGATTCCAAACGTTTTACCGATAGTATATCTGCTAGCATGATGTCTGCTAAATGTAGCTGCTAAATGAGGTACAGCTGATGTCAGCTGATACTGCTGGACCTGACCATCCATTTCACTGTTAGTCGACACCTGTTGTTTACCAAGCATGTGACAAATACATATTTTATTTTATTTTATTTGACTAGATGTGTTGGGCAGTGACTAACCACCCTGTGTGTGTGGTCTCCAGGACAACCTGGTGTTTATCGTAGGTAGAATGGACGGGCTGATGACGGTGTGTGGTCGGAGACACAACGCTGATGATGTGGTTGCCACGGCGCTGGCAGTGGAGCCCATGAAGTTTGTCTACAGGGGGAGGTGAGGAGTGAGGTTCTGTGTTGTGTTCTAGGATAGCAGTGTTGTTGTGTTCTAGGATAGCAGTGTTGTTGTTGTGTTCTAGGATAGCAGTGGTGTTGTTGTGTTCTAGGATAGCAGTGGTGTTGTTGTGTTCTAGGATAGCAGTTGTGTTGTTGTGTTCTAGGAAGTAACAGTGGTGTTGTTGTGTTCTAGGATAGCAGTGGTGTTGTTGTGTTTCTAGATAGCAGTTGGTGTTGTTGTGTTCTAGGATAGCAGTGGTGTTGGTGTTGTTTAGGATGAGTGGTGTTGTTGTGTTCTAGGATAGCAGTGGTGTTGTTTGTGTTGTAGGATAGCAGTGGTGTTGTTGTGTTCTAGGATAGTGGTTGTTGTTTGTTCTAGGTAGCAGTGGTTGTTGTGTTCTAGGATAGCAGTGTTGATTGTTTGTGTCTAGGATAGCAGTGTTGTTGTTGGTGTTGTTAGGATAGCAGTGTTTGGTGTGTTCTAGGATAGCAAAGCTGCGTGTTGGTGTGTTGTAGGATAGCAGTGGTGTGTTTGTGTTCTAGGATAGCAGTGGTGTTGTGTGTTCTAGGATAGCAGTGTTGTTGTTGTGTTCTAGGATAGCAGTGTTGTTTGTTGTGTTCTAGGATAGCAGTGTTGTTGTTGTGTTGTAGGATAGCAGTGTTGTTGTTGTTGTTGTAGGATAGCAGTGTTGGTGGGTTTCTAGGTAGCATGTTTGTGTTGTGGTTGTAGGATAGCAGTGTTGTTTGTTTGTTTCTAGGATAGCAAGTGTTGTTGTTCTAGATAGCAGTGGTTTGTGTTGTGTTTGATAGCGTGTAGTTGTTGTGTTTAGGATAGCATGTGGTGTTGTTGTTCGTTAGATAGCGTGGTGTTGGTTGTGTTTCTAGGATAGGCAGTGTGTTTGTTGTGTTAGGAAAGCAGTGGTGTTGTTGTGTTGTAGGATAGCAGTGTTGTTGTTGATATGTTCTAGATACGCAAGTGTTTGTGTGTCTAGGATGCAGTGTTGTGTTGTGTTCTAGATAGAGTGGTTGGTGTGTTTCTAAGGTAGCAGTGTTGGTGTTTGTGTTCTAAGGTGCTAGTAGCAGTGTTCTTTAGAATAGCAGTGTTGTTGTTCTAGGATAGCGAAGTGTTGTTGTTTCTACGATAGATGGTGTTGTTGTGTTCTAATAGGCAGTGTTGGTTGTTGTTGTGTTGTAGGATAGAGTGTGTTTGTTGTGTGTTGTAGAGATAGCAGTGTTGTTGTTGTTGTTCTAGGATAGCATGATGTTGTTCTAGGATAAGCGGTGTTGTTGTTCTAGGATACAGTGTTGTTGTTCATGGATAGCAGTGTTGTGTTTCTATGGGATAGCAGTGTTGTTGTTCTAGCCGATAGCAGTGTTGTTGTCTAGGATAGCAGTGGTTGTTTGTTCTAGGATAGCAGTTGTTGTTGTTGTTCTAGATAGCAGTGTTGTTGTTGGTGTTCTATGGATAGCAGTGGTTGTTGTTGTCGTTCTAGGATAGCAGTGTTGTTGTTCTAGGATAGGCAGTGTTGTTGTTGTGTTCTAGGATAGCAGTGTAGTTTGTTGTGGTTAGGATAGCAGTGGTGTTGTTGTGTTCTAGGATAGCAGTGGTGTTGTTGTGTTCTAGATAGCAGTGGTGTTGTTGTGTTTCTAGGATAGCAGTGGTGTTGTTGTGTTGTAGGATGCAGTGTTGTTGTTGTGTTCTAGGATAGCAGTGTTGTTGTTTCTAGGATAGCAGTGTTGGTGTTGTGTTCTAGGATGCAGTGTTGGTGTGTTAGGTAAGCAGTGTTGGTGTTGTGTTCTAGGATAGCAGTGTGTGTTCTAGGATAGCGTTGTTGTTGTTTCAGATAGCAGTGTTGTTGTTCTAGATAGCAGTGTTGTTGTTGTGTTCTAGGATAGCAGTGTTGGTTGTTGTTGTGTTGTAGGATAGCAGTGTGTTGTTGTGTTGTAGGATAGCAGTGTTGTTGTTGTTGTTCTACCCGGATAGCAGTGATGTTGTTCTCGGATGAGTGGTTGGATAGCAGTGTTGTTGTTCTAGATGCAAGTGTTGTTGTTCTATGGATAGCAGTGTTTGTTGTTCTAGGATAGCAGTGTTGTTGTTCTACCGGGATAGCAGTTGTTGTTGTTCTAGATA
>NC_036842.1:17229382-17366016 GCF_002910315.2 Salvelinus sp. IW2-2015
TAAAAAATATATATATATATAAAACAGAATTACAGAAAATATAAAAAATAATTGTATATAATATAAAAAATAAACCCTTAGAGTAGTTTATTAACCATTATTTTACCAGGTATATTGACAGAAAACACATCTCTTTTACACCAAGGACCCAGGGCAGAGTGGCAGGGTAGAGGAGAAGAATGTGCCTATTTGAAAGCTATAAAAAAAAGTAAGAGTAGCTCGCGACATGTTTAATTTTTGCTAGTTTGGAGGTTGGAGACCACTGCTCTAGAGTGTACTGCAGCCACTGCAGAGCACTGTAGACTCTCATCTCCTACACTAATTGTCAATTTTCTGCTGTGCCCCTGACTTACATGTGAGCCGCATTTGAATGTCATGTATTTTCTCTCCCAGAGCAGTGACTGTAGATGAAAGCTTTGTTTAGGGAGCGGCTTCCTTGCCTGATCTGTCATGGGCACTTGAGCAGAGGGTTGGCTTTAATTATGTTTCAATATGGATTGAAAGCATAAACTACAGTGGTTCCCAAACTGTGGGGGGCGCGAGGGGTCGGCAGGGGGCGTGCGTGGGTATTATGTAGTAGACTAAAACTATTAATGTTACATTGAGCTGGGTGAATGGAATATGAATGACAGTCATCCAATATGCTGTAATAGAAATAAGGCCATGCTCATAATAAAAAATAAAAATCCTCCTTCATCTTAAACGGCACCGACTGCCACTGATATACACACATACCTAGTGTGACTATTGGAGGACAGGCTCTCCCATGGTTGAACACTGCAGCCAGTCACAGCGAATGCGGCTCCACAGCTACCGCTGTCTCTTATACACATCTAGATGTGTATAAGAGACAGATTCTCTGCTGTCTTCCTGCAGTCATGGGCCCTCTTCAGGATTTGAGTGATACTCTCCTCTCCCAACTTCTCGCCCACACACACACACACACACACACACACACACACACACACACACACACACACACACACACACACACACACACACACACACACACACACACACACACACACACACACACACACACACACACACACAGTAGAAAGAGAGATGTCAAATAGCTTTTATTTGCTGGAGTCATTGTAATTGCCAGGGCTGTCACAAGGCCAAGATTTGGTCTTGAATGTACTATATCTAAAAAATATGCCACATTAACCATGATTGAATGAAGTATTCAAAATGAAAATGTACTGTACACATATGGCTACACAAGGCTGCAAATACTATATGTAATGTTAGTCAGCATTAGATGAATAAGGGGATGTTCATCTGAGATACTGTTTTGTGTTGAAGGGGAAAAGGTTAGGAGGGAGGTATGTGTTACAAGGGAGTCGTGAGGCATGAAATGCCTCACTGAAGACATGACAGCTGAAGGAGTGAGGGAGAAGAGTTGGGGAAGGAGGGAATCAAAGGAGTTGGAGATTAACACTTTATTTTTTTGTTAGGGGAAAGAATATTTAATATTGCAGATAGATTGTGGCATTGTCCACATCATTTCCAATCCCCCATATAGATATATAGAATAATATACAGTTGAAGTCGGAAGTTTACATACACTTAGGTTGGAGTCATTAAAACTTGTTTTTCAACCACTCCACACATTTCTTGTTAACAAACTATAGTTTTGGCAAGTCGGTTAGTACCTCTACTTTCTGCATGACCCAAGTCATTTTTCCAACAATTGTTTACAGACAGATTATTTCACTGTATCACAATTCCAGTGGGTCAGAAGTTTACATACACTAAGTTGACTCTGCCTTTAAACAGCTTGGAAAATTCCAGAAAATTATGTCATGGCTTTAGAAGCATCTGATTGGCTAATTGACATCGTTTGAGCCAATTGGAGGTGTACCTGTGGATGTATTTCAAGGCCTACCTTCAAACTCAGTGCCTCTTTGCTTGACATCATGGGAAAATACAAATAAATCAGCCAAGACCTCAGAAAAAAATTGTAGACCTCCACAAGTCTGGTTCATCCTTGGGAGCAATTTCCAAATGCCTGAAGGTACCACATTCATCTGTACAAACAATAGTACGCACATATAAACACTATGGGACCATACTATTCTGACATTTCACATTCTTAAAATAAAGTCTGCAACATTGAAAGTCCCCAAGAACACAGTGGCCTCCATTATTGAATGGAAGAAGTTTGGAACCACCAAGACTCTTCCTAGAGCTGGCCGCCCGGCCAAACTGAGCAATCGGGGGAGAAGGGACTTGGTCAGGGAGGTGACAAAGAACCCGATGGTCACTCTGACAGAGCTCTAGAGTGCCTCTGTGGAGATGGGAGAACATTCTAGAAGGACAACCATCTCTGCAGCACTCCACCAATCGGGCCAGGCGGAAGCCACTCCTCAGTAAAAGGCACATGACTGCCCGCTTGGAGTTTGCCAAAGGGCACCTAAAGATTCTCAGACCATGATAAACAAGATTCTCTGGTCTGATGAAGCCAAGATTAAACTCAAAGCGTCACGTCTGGAGGAAACCTGGCACCATCCATACGGTGAAGCATGGTGGTGGGAGCATCATGCTGTGGGGATGTTTTTCAATGGCAGGGACTGGGAGACTATTCAGGATCGAGGGAAAGATGAATGGAGCAAAGTACAGAGAGATCCTTCATTAAAACCTGCTCCAGAGTGCTCAAGATCTGAGACTGTGGCGAAGGTTCACCTTCCAACAGGACAACGACCCTAAGCACACAGCCAAGAAAACGTAGGACTGCCTTCGGGAAAAGTCTCTGAATGTCCTTGAGGGAACCAGCCAGAGCCCGGACTTGAACCAGATCGAATATCTCTGGAGAGACCTAAAAATAGCTGTGCAGCAACGCTCCTCATCCAACCTGACAGAGCTTGAGAGGATCTGCAGAGAAGAATGGGAGAAATTCCCCCAAATACAGGTGTGCCAAGCTTCTAGCGTCATGCCCAAGAAGACTCAACGCTGTAATCACTGCCAAAGGTACTTCAACAAAGTACTGAGTAAAGGGTCTGAATACTTATGCAAATGTGATATCTCTGTTTTGTATTAGCAAACATTTCTAAAGACCTATTTTTGCTTTGACCTTATGGGGTATTGTGTGTAGATTGATGAGGGGAAAAAACTATTTCATGCAATGTGTGTGTGTGTGTGTGTGTGTGTGTATATATATATATATATATATATATATATATACACAAAGGGTATATATACACACACACAACTGTTCAAAAGTTTGGGGTCACTTTGAAATGTCCTTGTTTTTGAAAGAAAAGCAAATCTTTTGTCCATTTAAAATAACATCAAGTTGATCAGAAATACAGTGTAGACATTGTTAATGTTGTAAATGATTATTGTAGCTGGAAACAGCAGATTTTTTATGGAATATCTACATAGACGTACAGAGGCCCATAATCAGCCACCATCACTCCTGTGTTCCAATGGCACGTTGTGTTAGCTAATCCATGTTTATCATTTTAAAAGGCTAATTGATCATTAGAAAACCCTTTTGCAATTATGTTAGCACAGCTAAAAACTGTTGTTCTGATTAAAGAAGCAATAAAACTGGCCTTCTTTAGACTAGTTGAGTATCTGGAGCATCAGTATTTGTGGGTTCGATTACAGGCTCAAAATGACCAGAAACAAATAACTTTCTTTTGAAACTCGTCAGTCTATTCTTGTTCTGAGAAATGAAGGCTATTCCATGCGAGAAATTGCCAAGAAACTGAAGATCTCGTACAACGCTTCGTACTACTCTCTTCACAGAACAGCGGTACATTGAACATCTATTCCCAACTATTTCCCAATCTATATGGCACAGCTGTACATTTTTTGGTCCTTAAATGAAACTGGTAACAACTTTTTTTATTCATCACAATTTTCTTTTGCCAATTTTGGTCTTCAATGCAGGGTTGACAGACAAGTTCCTTACTTTTGCTGCAATTAGTTGGTTGTAATTTTGATATTTCCAATATATTTCCATATATTTATGTTAGGGGCATGTGACATAATTCCACAAGTCCTATTTATGATATCACTTACAAAGACCTTTTTTTTATCCAAAAATATTATTTTATATCAATTATTTGTATATTTGAGTTTAACCGTAATATTTGTTGTGTCTTTTCATTTTCAAATAACCGAAAGTGAGAGGCATTTATAGATAAATTCCTGTCGTACTTTATCAAAAACCTTTTCAAAGTCAGCTATGAATACCAGGCCTGGTTTCCCAGATGTAAAAACCTGTCTGATTAGAATGAATAATATCTGCCAATACCTTTTTAATTCTAAGCGCTATTCACTTTGCTAGAATTTTTGCATCACAACACTGAAGTTCTGAAGTGGGCCTCCAATTTTTTTAATGGACTGGATCTTTATATTTATTTAGTCTGATTAAAGTTTGTGATGGGAGGATGAAGTGAAGTGAAAACAGAAGGAGTGATGGAGGTGAGGTTTGTAAAGGAATGAAATGAAATGAGTGAGGGGAGCAATTTATAAAAGAGAGTATATAATGAGTAATAGATTAAAAGAGTATTTTTGAGAGGTGGCCTCTTTGCTTTGATTGGTTGGAGTTCAACTGTGGGTCTCTGAATGTAGGAAGAAACAAATCAGCACTGATCAAAGAACAAACGAGCCTGTGTAGGCATGAAGAGTGAGTGTGTGTTACTCACCTACGTCGCCCACTCCGGCAGCTCTGAACTGGCCCAGTACCAGACTCTGTTCACTCTCCGCCAGCGTCAACAGCAGCTCATAGGCCTCTATACACTGTTCACTGGGAGAAAGAACACACACACGAGCCGACAAGGTGAAAAGTCTGTCGATGTGCCCTTGAACAAGGCACTTAACCATAATTGCTCCAGTGGCGCCGAACTTCTATGGCTGACCCTGTAAAACAACACATTTCACTGCACCTATCCGGTGTATGTGACAATAAAACATCTTATTATTATTTTGGTTAACACTCACACACTTATAAAGTATCTCATAGGCCCCTGATCACTGATTAACAAAGAACCCATAGACAAACATGTCAGCTAAACCTATTTGCACTACTCAACTACTGAATGATAACACACATCAACTCTCTCTCTCACACACGCACACACACTCTTAGTGGAGGAATGCAGAGGCCTCTTGCGTCCACTTATCTGTGCTGCACTTTCATCAAGCGTTCAAAAGGACCACGGCTGAGAGGTGCTGATTTCTATTTAACTACAGTCATTATAGCGTGTGTTGCGTGTGTGTGTGTTTGCCTGGGGCTCAGAGATGGAAGAAAAACAATCCAGTGGAAATCTTTTAGTGAGGCAATATCGTTTAATCAGTCAATGATTACACAACAGGAAAAAAACACCTCTACTCCAAACAAATACCGAGAGAGCTTGGGTAATTAACCAAGTATTACGGCTACAAAGAAAACTCCTCATTTGTCCACAGAGGAAGTCTGAAGCCTGCACTCAATTTAGACATGGAACATCTATTTGATTTATTTTGTCCTCATAGCTAGTCTCTCTTTATTTTGAGTGGATTTGAGGTAGGTCAGATGTTTGTGTGTGCGTGTGTGTCTGTGTGTGAGAGACTGTTGACACTAGAGGGCCAGACCTGACTTAAAGACACACATTTCCCATTTACGCACTCACGCACACGACTGCTAGTTCAGTCGTACCAAAACAAATCCTGTGGATACCTTTACACTCTTTAATAGCTCACACCAACACTATGAGTTAGTCACTCTCTCAAGAATGAAAAAAAAACGTTCTGCCTGAAAAACACCAAAAAATTGTCAGCATCACCACCAGAATACACTCTGATGTTTTACCTTATGATTATAGTTTTAAAATTACACAAAGAGTCCAACTCTCTCACGCACACACGTGCACACACACACACACACACACACAGAGAGAGCGAGTCTTGAAGAATCTTCCACCACATATTAGACACACACACACACCGCAGTGCCCCATCCACCCTCGCTCCAATGAAAGTCTATCTCTTCCCAAATGGCCCAACGGGGTGGCCTCGCTGACATCACACTCGGTGTGGCTGAATTCAATCAAAGCGCTGGCATCAGGGCTACAGGGGGAAATATATACATTGGAAGAGTGTGTGTGTGTGTGTGTGTGTGTAATGTAACTGGTGTGATATTAACAATGCATTTGGGGGCTATTCAGTGTGTTGTGTACTCCGGTGTAATGGGCAAGACAATTAATGATCTTTTATTGCTATAATGTTTCTATTTCGGTGTCTGTCAGTTTACGCATCTGATCATAGCTAAGCTTTGCCGATGAGGCAACGTGAGTACCATCTTCCTGAGACATGCTATGGCAGAATGCCATGAGAAACACACGTAACATTACCATATCATGCCACCACAACATAACATTCACCCAACATCAACAGCTAAAAATGCTACTTTTTCCATTTGCGGTTGGCCATTGGCAGAAAGTCTCCCTAAATTTTGCCTCGTAAGAAAAGGGTTCAAAACAGAACTTTTCTGCATCTCATAACATCACCACAGAATAAGCATAGTTGGATGATTAGCATTATGCTAAACATAAATACCACTCAGATTAGATCCGTTTTCCTGTTGTTTCTCGTTTGAGTTAGCTTTGCTGAATGGGCACCTTCAGGGCAACTTATCAGAGAAGAGCTCGCACACAAACACACAGACCCCTTGATTGGCCAAGGGGATGAGAATGCTAATGAGATGCGGATGACTGCTACCTAAGGCAACGTACAAAAGAGGCCCTGACCGCCGCGAAAGCAGCCTAATTATAATTACCGGAAGAGGCTTCTAATGAGGTAGCATTAGCATGGCTCTGACGGTTACAGCTTGATAAAGGTTTTTGTTAGCTAAGCAAATTAAGCTTGTCCATAGATGTGGATGAAGACATTTGGATTCAGATTTTCACCTTGTTGGCGTGTTTCTTTCTTTCTGTCTGGCACTTGAGCACAAGCATGAGTGTGGGAATGTGAGTAATATGTATTTTGCATGCTCCATTAGGTTAGGCCTTGCTTTGTATGTGCGCACGTGAGAGTGTGTGTGTCCGTGTACCTGTACTGCAGTGCCAGTCGTAGGGCGGTAGCGTTGGACTCGTATTTGCCTACCAGCATGCTCATCCTCTCTGCGTTGCCCTTACACTCCTCCAACGTGATGGTCAAGAGGTCATTCTGAGACTTCAGGTGCTCGATGCGGCTGGAACACACACATTAGTCATCATTATTGGATTACATTTACGGTATAAAGTGCTTGTTATATCTCAAAGCACTTCACATTGCAACTCACCCCTCCACCAGCGATTTGAAGCACCCACCTGGGTGATTCACGGCAGTTATTTTGTGCCAGATCGCTCATCACACATCAGCTATTGCAGTAAAGGGAGTGTTAGGGGACAAACGGACGGTGCAACTATAGCCACCCTCCTCTCTCTTACTCAAATGGCCTTGGTATTATGGGTAGATTATATGAGAGTAGCTAGTGACACGTAACTATCCATATAAATAAGGCTGTCAATAAAGCACTCAGGGCTTAATGAAGAGAAAGAGGGCGTGTCCGCAGCCTGGTGGTTAGACATCCCATAAAAACACGGGCCAAATAACAACCTTTAAGTAGACACACCCCAAATTCTAAGTCACAGGTTACCGGGTGCCAAGCTATCCCCTTCATTTTGGATTGGCACACTTATGATGTATTATACCACTTATGAGGTATGAAAATGGTTCGGTTTTAAGGTATACTATCCCTTTAAGCGTACTTATCCATTTGGATAAACCTCAAAAAAAGAGTGGTCGTAATGTGTTCTTTGTTCGAAAAAATAGAAAACTGAACAATCACCGCGATCATGACATTCGATTTGGCCTGAGAGACAGACCTACAGAACTGTATAAGCAGTGTTTCACAACATTTCAAACCCATCTGCTTTAAATGTCTACTAAGCTTGAAGCTCTGGCTGGAATGAAGTGATAAAACGCACAGGAATTACAAAGGATTACGATTTAAGCCCTCCTACTGAGAACACTCAGATCTCCACATCTCACTTCCAAATAGTCAGGATTATGAGGAAACGTCATAACATAATTCGCTAAGTTTGAAATCCCCCCAAAGATCCTAAAGTACACTGTTTGAAGAGTTACTACTTCATTCGCTTGGAACAGACTTCTGAAGGGAGTTTTTTGAGGAAAAGAAGAGCTGGAAATAAAACCGGTTTTATATAAATTCACCTGCATGTTAGAACACAAATATTGAGCATGTGCCTGAATAGGGTTCATTCATAGGCTTGGGCTTTCTTAAAGGGCCCATTATGAAGACTCGCTGATAGAAAAGTACCTCTAGTGTGAATCTCTAAACTACAGTGTAGGCCAGGGGCATGTTAATACTACAGTTTACATTTTAAACCTGGCCTTTTTTACCCTACATCAATACAAAGCAAATTCGTGTATTTTACCGATGTAAACTTACATACAATGCATTCAGAAAGTATTCAGACCGTCAACTTTTTCCACATTTTGTTACGTTACAGCCTTATTCTAAAACTGATTAAAATGTTTTTCCCCCCCTCATCATCTACACACAATACCCATAATGACAAGAGAAAACAGGATTAGATTTTGTGGGAAATGTATAAAAATAAAATAATAATAAATGTAACATTTACATAAGTTTTCAGACCCTTTCCTCAGTATTTTGTTGAAGCACCTTTGGCAGCGATTACAGCCTCGACTCTGCTTGGGTATGACGCCAAAAGCTTGGCACACCTGTATTTGGAAAGTTTCTCCCATTCCTCTCTGCAGATCCTCTCAAGCTCTGTCAGGTTGGATGGGGAGCATCGCTGCACAACTATTTTCAGGTCTCTCCAGAGATGTTTGATCAGGTTCAAGTCCGGGCTCTGGCTGGGCCACTCAAAGACATTCAGAGACTTGTCCCAAAGACACTCCTGTGTTTGTCTTGGCTGTGTGCTTAGGGTCATTGTCCTGTTGAAAGATGCACCTTCGCCCCAGTCTCAGCGCTCTGGAGCAGGTTTTCATCAAGGATGTCTGTACTTTGCTCCGTTCATCTTTCCCTCGATCCTGACTAGTCTCCCAGTCCCTGCCACTGAAAAACATCCCCACAGCATGATGCTGCCACCACCATGCTTCACTGTAGGGATGGTGCCAGGTTTCCTCCAGACGTGAGGCTTGGCATTCAGGACCTCTATACCAGGTGGTGTCAGAAGAAGGCACAAACAATTGTCACCTAGACTCACATTGTCAAAGACACCAGCCACCCTTGTCATAGACTGTTCTCTTTGCTACCAGACGGCAAGCGGTAGGTACCGGAGCGCCAAGTCTAAGTCCAAGAGGTTTCTAAAAAGCTTCTACCCCCAAGCCATAAGACTTCTGTACATCTACTCAAATGGCTACCTAGACTATTTGCATTGCCCCCCCACTCTTCTAAGCTGCTGCTACTCTGTTTATTATCTATGCATTGTCACTTTAATAACTCTACCGGCATGCACAAATTACCGTAATTACCTCAACTAACTGGTGCCCCCGCACATTGACTCTGTACCCTCTGTATATAGCCTTGCTATTGTTATTTTACTGCTACTCTTTAATTATTTGTTACATTTATTTGTTACTTTTTTTGTTGTTATTTTCTTAAAACTGCATTGTTGGTTAAGGGCTTGTAAGTAAGCATTACACTGTAAGGTCTAAACCTGTTGTATTCGGCGCATGTGACAAATACAATTCGATATGATTTGATTCTGGAAGGTTCTCCCATCTCTACAGAGGAACTCTGGAGCTCTGTCAGAGTGACCATCGGTTTCTTGGTCACCTCCCTGACCAAGGCCCTTATCCCCTGATTGCTCAGTTTGGCCAGGAGGCCAGATCTAGGAAGATACTTGGTTGTTCCAAACTTCTTTAATTTAAGAATGATGGAGGCCACTGCATTCTTGGGGACCTTCAATGTTGCAGAAATGTTTTTGTACCTTTCCCCAGATTTGTGCCTCGACACAATCCCGTCTTGGAGCACTACAGACAATTCTTTCAACCTCATGGCTTGGTTGCACTGTCAACTGTGTGACCTTATATAGACAGGTGTGTGTGCATTTTGGCATTAATGGTGGGATAGAGTATTACTTTAATATAACATTACTTATAAGACGAAGATCAGGGCTGTAAGTGACAGGCAACGTGGTTTGAGTGTCACCTGTTAAGTCTCTCCGTCTCCACCTCAAACTCCCTGATCTTGTTCTCAGAGATGGCTGATCCGTGGGAGTAGAGGGTCTGGAAGATCTCCTGGATGTTGGAGCAGTCCTGGAGGGAGTGTGCCAAGTGCTCCGCCACATTACTGGACACCTGGGAGGAGGAGGAACAGGGGTACATGGGGGACTTACATTTACATCTATGGAGGGGAGTAGACAGCGCTTCAACCAATGTGAGTCAAGGTAAAAATCACAACGTAAAAACAGCACAATGGGAATGTAATGGGTCAGGCAGACTGAGGGGATTTCTTTGTGATCCTCCACTCTCTTAATCCACATTGAGTTTATACAGAGTGTGTTTATAACCTTTAATTATACAGATTGGTTTTATTGAGATTAAACTCTTTTTCAAGAGATTGTATACAGGTTTTCTATTGAACTTTGCTCTCCCTCCTTTACATAATCTGTCTCAGCCTAGTCCCAGAGGAATACTAACAGTCTGCATCTCTTTCTCGCTCTTCCCTCTCACTCTCTTTCAAGTCTATTTTGGGACAGATGGGTTCCGGCTAAAGAGAATTTTGGTGGCCAGAGCTTCAAGGAAAAGAGAAGCCCTGGAATCATTAGGATTGGTTCACATCACTCACACCTGAACACACACCAAGGGGAGAGAGGGAGATATAATAAGAGAGGGAAGGAAAGGGAGAGAGGGAGGGAGGCACTAGAGAAAAGAGGGCATCAGAAGAGGATTGAAAGAGGAGAGCAATAAAACGATGTACAGTTGTGGCCAAAAGTTTTGAGAATGACACAAATATTAATTTCCACAAAGTTTGCTGCTTCAGTGTCTTCAGATATTTTTGTCAGATGTTACTGTGGAATACTGAAGTATAATTACAAGCATTTCATAAGTGTCAAAGGCTTTTATTAACAATTACATAAAGTTGATGCAGAGTCAATATTTGCAGTGTTGACCCTTCTTTTTCAAGACCTCTTCTGGGCCACATCCTGACTGATGGCAGCCCATTCTTGCATAATCAATGCATGGAGTTTGTCAGAATTTGTGGGTTTTTGTTTGTCCACCCGCCTCTTGAGGATTGACCACAAGTTCTCAATGGGATTAAGGTCTGGGGAGTGTCCTGGCTATGGACCCAAAATATCGATGTTTTTTTCCCGAGCCACTTAGTTATCACTTTTGCCTTATGGAAGGTGCTCCATCATGCTGGAAAAGGCATTGTTCGGCACCAAACTGTTCCTGGATGGTTGGGAGAAGTTGCTCTCGATGTGTTGGTACCATTCTTTATTCATGGCTGTGTTCTTAGGCAAAATTGTGAGTGAGCCCACTCCCTTGGCTGAGAAGCAACCCCACACATGAATGGTCTCAGGATGCTTTACTGTTGGCATGACACAGGACTGATGGTAGCGCTCACCTTGTCTTCACCGGTCAAGCTTTTTCCGGATGCCCCAAACAATCGGAAAGGGTATTCATCAGAGAAAATGACTTTACCCCAGTCCTCAGCAGTCCAATCCCTGTACCTTTTGCAGAATATCTGTAAAGGCTGTCTTCGTGTGAAAGAGAGGAGGACCAAACTGCAGCGTGATGATAATTCATATTTTAATAGGCTACTTTTACAAAAACAAACAAAAACAACAAACTGACAGAAAGAACCGAAGACGCTACAGTCACGAACTAGTGAACACAGACCAGATGAACACACGAACAGGAACAATCACCCACAAAACACACTACAAAACAGGCTACCTAAATATGGTTCCCAATCAGAGACAATGACTAACACCTGGGCAGACGGGCAGCGCAGGCGGCGCTGGGCAGACGGCAGACTCTGGCCTGCTGAGGCGCACAGTAGGCCTGGTGCGTGGTGCCGGAACTGGTGGTACCGGACTGGAGACAAGCACCACTAGGCGAGTGCGGGGAGCAGGAACAGGGCACACTGGATTCTCGAAGCGCACTATAAGCCTGGTGCGTGGTACCAGCACTGGTGGTACCGGGCTGAGGGCACGCACCTCAGGGCGAGTGCGGTGAGAAGGAACAGTGCGTACAGGGCTCTGGAGACGCACCGTAGGCCTGGTGCGTGGTGCCGGAACTGGTGGTACCGGGCTGGGAACACAAACCACTGGGCGAGTGCGGAGAGGAGAGACAGGGCGTACTGGACTCTGGAGACGCACAGGAAGCCTGGTGCGTGGTGTTGGCACTGGTGGTACTGGGCTGGTGCGAGGAGGTGGCACCGGATAGACCGGACCGTGAAGGCGCACTGGAGCTCTTGAGCACCGAGCCTGCCCAACCTTACCTGGTTGAATGCTCCCCGTAGCCAGGCCAGTGCCGTGAGGTATAATAGCCCGCACTGGGCTGTGCTGGCGAACCGGGGACACCATGCGTAAGGCTGGTGCCATGTACACCGGCCCGAGGAGACGCACTGGAGACCAGATGCGTTGAGCTGGCTTCATGGCACCTGGCTCGATGCCCACTCTAGCCCGGCCAATACATTTTTGGGGCTGTCTCTCGGGCTTCCTACCGTGTCGCCGTGCTGCCTCCATTCGCCGTTATCCCTCCTCACATTGCTCCATAGAATCCCAGGCGGGCTCCGGCACTCTCCCTGGGTCGACCGCCCACCTGTCTATCTCTTCCCAAGTATTAACACAGTCCAGATCACGCTTTCGTGCAGCCTCCTCATAACGCCGCCTCTCCGCTTTCGCTGCCTCCAGCTCAGCTTTGGGGCGGCGATATTCCCCTGGCTCTGCCCAGGGTCCTTTACCGTCCAACTCGTTCTCCCATGTCCATTCCTGACATCGCTGCTGCTGCTGCTGCCGCTGTCCGTTACCACGCTGCTTGGTCCGGTTTTGGTGGGTGATTCTGTAACGGCTGTCTTCGGGTGAAAGAGAGGAGGACCAAACTGCAGCGTGATGATAATCCATATTTTAATAGGCTACTTAAACAACGAACAAAAACAACAAACTGACAGAAAGAACCGAAGACGCTACAGTTCCGAACTAGGGAACACAGACCAGATGAACACACGAAGAGGAACAATCACCCACAAAACACACTACAAAACAGGCTACCTAAATATGGTTCCCAATCAGAGACAATGACTAACATCTGCCTCTGATTGAGAACCATATCAGGCCAAACAAGAAACCCCACATAGAAACAGACAACATAGATAATACCCACCCAGCTCACGTCCTGACCAACTAAATAAAGACTAAACAAAGGAAATAAGGTCAGAACCGTGACAATATCAGTCTGTCCCTGATGTTTTTCCTGGAGAGAAGTGGCTTCTTTGCTGCCCTTCTTGATACCAGGCCATCCTCCAAAAGTCTTCGCCTCACTGTTCGTGCAGATGCACTCACACCTGCCTGCTGCTATTCCTGAGCAAGCTCTATACTGGTGGTGACCCGATCCCGCAGCTGAATCAACTTTAGGAGACGGTCCTGGCGCTTGCTGGACTTTCTTGGGCGCCCTGAAGCCTTCTTCACAACAATTGAACCACTCTCCTTGAAGTTCTTGATGATCCGATAAATGGTTAATTTAGGTGCAATCTTACTGGCAGCAATATCCTTGCCAGTGAAGCCCTTTTTGTGCAAAGCAATGATGACGGCATGTGTTTCCTTGCAGTTAACCATGATTGACAGAGGAAGATCAATGATTCCAAGCACCACCCTCCTTTTGAAGCTTCCAGTCTGTTATTCGAACTCAATCAGCATGACAGAGTGATCTCCAGCCTGTCCTCGTCAACACTCACACCTGTGATAATGAGAGAATCACTGACATGATGTCAGCTGGTCCTTTTGTGGCAGGGCTGAAATGCAGTGGAAATGTTTTTGGGGGATTCAGTTCATTTGCATGGCAAAGAGGGACTTTGCAATTAATTGCAATTCATCTGATCACTCGTCATAACATTCTGGAGTATATGCAAATTGCCATCACACAAACTGAGAAAGCAGACTTTGTGAAAATGTATATTTGTGTCATTCTCAAAACTTTTGGCCACGACTGTACTGTACATTGCCTTTGGAAAGTATTAAGACCCCTTGACCTGTTTCACATTTTGTTATGTTACAGCCTTATTCTAAAATTGACTCAATTGCTTTTTTACTAACCAATATATACACAATACCCCATAATGACAAAGCAAAAACAGATTTAGATTTTTTAGCTAAATTATAAAAAATAAAAAATAAACTGAAATATCACATTTACATAAGTATTCAGACCCTTTACTCAGTACTTTGTTGAAGCACCTTTGGCAGAAATTACAGCGTTGAGTCTTCTTGGGTATGATGCTACAAGCTTGGCACAACTGTATTTGGGAAGTTTCTCCCATTCTTCTCTGCAGATCCTCTCAAGCTCTGTCCGGTTGGATAGGAAGCAATGCTGCACAGCTATTTTCAGGTCTCTCCAGAGATGTTCGATCGGGTTCAAGTCCGGGCTCTGGCTGGGCCACTCAAGGACATTCAGAGACTTGTCCCGAAGCCACTCCTGCGTTGTCTTGGCTGTGTGCTTAGGGTCATTGTCCTGTTGGACAGTGAACCTTCACACCAGTCTGAGGTCCTGAGCACTCTGTAGCAGGTTTTCATCAAGGATCTCTCTGGACTTTGCTCCGTTCATCTTTGCCTCGATCCTGACTAGTCTCGCAGTCCCTGCTGCTGAAAAACATCCTCACAGCATGATGCTGCCACCACCATGCTTCATCATAGGGATGGTGCAGGTTTCCTCCAGATGTGACGTTTGGCATTCAGGCCAAAGAGTTCAATCTTGGTTTCATCAGACCAGAGAATCTTGTTCCTCATGATTTGAGAGTCTTTAGGTGCCTTTTTGGCAAACTCCAAGCAGGCTGTCATGTTCCTTTTACCGAGGAGTGGCTTCCGTCTAGCCACTCTACCATAAAGGCCTGATTGGAGTGCTGCAGAGATGGTTGTCCTTCTGGAAGGTTCTCCCATCTCCACAGACGAACTCTAGAGCTAAGTACTTGGTGGCCTTTTCCCAGGATTGCTCAGTTTGACTGGGATACCAGCTCTAGGAAGAGTCTTGGTGGTTCCAAACTTCTTCCATTTAAGAATGATTGAGGCCACTGTGTTCTTGGGGACCTTCAATGCTGGAGAAATGTTTTGGGTACCCTTCCCCAGATCCATGCCTCAAAACAATCCAGTCTCGGAGCTCTACTGACAATTCCTTCAATCTCAATTGGTTTTTGATCCGACATGCACTGTCAACTGTAGGATCTTATATAAACAGATGTGTGCCTTTCCAAATCGTGTATAATCAATTGAATTTACCACAGGTGGACTCCAATCAAGTTGTAAAAACATCAAGGATGATCAATGGAAACAGGATGCACCTGAGCTCAAATTCTAGTCTCATAGCAAAGGGTCTGAATACTTATGTAAATAAGGTATTTCTGTTTTTAATACATTTGCAAAAATGTATACAAACCTGTTTTCGCTTTGTCATTATGGGGTATTGTGTGTAGATTGCTGAGGAACTTCTTTTATTTAATCCATTTTAGAATAAGGCTGTAACGTAACAAAATGTGAAAAAGTAAAGGGGTCTGAATACTTTCCGATGGCACTGTAGCTGGGTCTGTTGATAGTCCCACCCCCCTGTTCCCCTGTTCGAGGTGACGTTGTCAGGTCAATCTTTAGTGTCAACGGGGCTTTGTGGGTGCAGAGGGAGGGAGCAGTGGGGTATGAGTTACACCAGGTCTGCCACACCATACTGGTGATAGATACCCATCTCTGACACTTCTGCTGATGCTGCGGTTATCATCAGCCAGCTGCTACAAGGAAATGTCCTACCTACTGTCACTCTCTCTCTTACTCTGTCTACCCCTCTCTCTATCCTACTTCCTTTATTTTAACACTGCCATCTTCCCCCTCAAAGCCTTCAGTATTGAATAGGCATCCAGTAGCTCCTTACCCCGATGCTGCTGATCTCTGATCCCAGAACAGGCCTCTCGGTGGAGGAAGACTCCGACCTGGTTTTAGACAGTTTCACCCGCTCCGCCACCTAGCAACAAGACAACAAACTGCTTGATCTCCAAGGCATTCCTAGTCGATCACAAAACATTTCTATAAAAAACCCAACGATATAGCCTTACATTCCTACTTTTTTCTGTCTCGCACTGTTGGCAGTAGGTGCACTTTCTACAGCTGCCATGTGTCTGAAGGTACCAACTCTGCGTGCCCGGAGAGAAAATCAAGTGCACCTACAGGCCTACGCATTGCTCAGATCACTGTGTCTGTCTGCAGCTTTCTCGAGCGCACAGCAAAGGAAGTTGATACTGTGATTTCAAAACGTCTAAAACCATGACTAAAGAGAGACTGTCAACAATTACAGCAAAGAGCTGCTGTTTTTATGAGTGAGTTCATGTTGAAATGCGCTTAACCACTCACACTACAGTTTCAATGAATGAGTAGCAAAGTGTATCGATAGGCTTGCATTGTTATTATTAGCGACGGTCTTCTTTTATATCAAGGAATATTTCACTTACTCTGGTCATAAGAGCAACAACATGAATTTGTACATGAGGCAGAACTAATGCGGTGTGACTCGAGTTTTGCCATCAGCGCGAGTTTCGCCATCCCCTTTTTGGTCTTAGCGGAGCGGGGAGGGCTGAGGGATGGTCTGATGGTGAGAGGCGGACCCGCTGATGCGCTCCCTCCGCTGAGACTGACCATCAGAGGCAGGCACAAGCAGTCCAGTAACATAAAGAAAGCACATTATTTCAATGTATGCTCACTCAGCTGTGCCTCACAAGTAATACAACAAATTATGATCTATTACCAGTGTGAAATGTAATGTCTGAGAAGAACATAATTGGCAGGGCAATTCAAGCATTGCATAATGAATTGGGCATATAGCCTAATGCAAACTTAATTTCTACAGAACTGTTTTTAATAGGTTAATGTTGCATAGGTTTACATTTTTTTTTTTTTTTAAATCTGTGGTATATCTCAGCCTTCATTTTGACTCAGAAAGTGATCTCGGCTCAGAAAAGGTCCACTGCTCTAATGTATTGTATTCCCTCTGAGGCTCAATGTCAAGGACACACACGGGACAGTGGAAGAGCGAATGGTTGCCTGATTACCACTGTCCCTCTCTGGCTGGACAAGCCAAAGGCTAGTATGCTGATTAGTGTGTGTGTGTGTGTGTGTGTGTGTGTGTGTGTGCTGTCTCTTATACACATCTAGATGTGTATAAGAGACAGGTGTGTGTGTGTGTGTGTGTGTGTGCGCGCAATTCAACTCATAGAGACAGTACTATAAGAGATGGTGAAAATTGGAAAAGAAAACAAAATGTTTGTCCTTGGTCATTCCAGAGGAGAGTTCATAATATCCCCAGAGAGACATTGCATTACCTCATATGAATGTACGATATTCAATTTCTTCATTTCTATTACTCAAGACCGTGTGAGGTCTTAACCCTTTAATGTACTTCCACATGCATAACTTTTTTTTCTTCCCCTTACTATGCATGTCATAGTGTGTGTGTTCTACCTTGGCCACAGGTATATCGTTACTGCTGCTGCTGGTGCTGAGTTCCCCAGTGCTGGGGTTGATTGGACGGGAGGCGGGGGTGAGACGCCCGGGGCTGGACAGGCCTGCAGGCTGGGAGCTATGGAGACGCGTCTGCAGCTCCCGCACCTGGGGATAAGACACCATAGAGATATATTCTATTACAATTTCATGTGAACGTGTTCTATTTAATTGTATGGCACACAAAGACACACATAAGCTGGTGGTCATGGGCATGGCAAAACATTAAAATAACATGAATAAAACGTCAATAACACCCAGACCTGCTGAAAACAAACAACTGCTTATGACCTCATCATACAGAGGATTGACAAAAGGACTCAGTTAGTTGCAACTTTAACCACTTCTTGCTCCAGTTTTAGACAATGTGAGGATCCATCCCATCTCTTTAAAGCAGTGGGCAAAGGCAGGAATTTTGGGACAGTGATGATGTCATGAATCAAGAGGCAACAGGGTACTTGAGTCACTCCACTGCTGACAGGCTTCTCCTCACTCTATATTAAGCATCAAAAAGCTATTTGGAAAGGCTTGCCAGATCTCGCAATGAATTTGTATGCAAGCTTGGATTTGTCTGTATTATGCTTGCAGCTTGTATACAAAATCCAAATGCTGTTGTCAATATGTTGTTACCTCTTCACAACCCTAAGCAGTTTAGGCTCCAGGTGTGTGTGTGTGGTTGTGTGCATGAATGTTGGGGTGTGTGTATGTGTCAGAGGGAGAGAGCTTCCTCTGCCAGGAAAAGCGTGGAAAAGAAAGAACATTAGTTTGACCCCTGGCTCATGAAAATACTGTATAAACAGTGAAAACTAAGCAAACTTGGTTTTGAAAACAATGGCCTTTTGTGCTTTACACAGCACCCATTGTACACACAGAGACACCACAATATATACCAGCAAACAGTCACCAACTGGCATGAGTTGTTGGCAGCACTGGATAGCTGAATAAACATGACAAGAAGTCAAAATCATGTTAGCTACCTGCATGTTGTCAATAATATAGGCAAACCTTTAAATTGCACACATACATGTGGCATTATAGGTACAGGTAAATCTATCTACATCAAATGTATGGTCTGTAAATCAGGCTTCCTCTAGGGCAGATATACTGGCCTGGAAAACAGCCTGCATCTGCCACTAACTCTGTCTCTGTCTCTGCCTCCGCCAGCCAGACTGCGAGAACAGATTTTCCCCACCTCTATTTCCCTACGGACGCCAGGGGAGAGGAGACTTTCAGAGACAGATAGAGAGAGAAAGGGATGAGCGGAAATAGAAGAGTAAGTGAGTGACAGAAAAAGGGGGGCGAGAGGAGAGTGGGGAAAGGTTGACAGTGAAGCAGAGACACTGGGAATGAGAGAGGGAGAGCAGGGTGTAGGAGAGGGAGAGATAGCAAGCTGGTCCTGGAAACACAATTAGACCCAACCAAATCATGAGAACACAAAACAATATTACGTGACACTTTGTAAATATATATTTTTCTTTTCACTGAGCAAACTAGAACGCTATTTGGCCCTAAACAGAGTACAGTGGCAGAATACCGGACCACTGTGACTGACCCAAAATTAAGAAAAGCTTTGAAAGGTCGTCGTACGCAGACCTGGCTGTGCACACTGCCTACAAAATCCATTGAAAACTGAGCTGCACTTCCTAACCTCCTGCCAAATGTATGAGCATATTAGAGATACATAATACCCTCAGATTACACAGACCCACTTTGAAAACAAATACAATTCCAGACCCACAGCGTGCAATCACAGCAGCAAGATTTGTGACCTGTTAACAATGCTGTTTGAAGAAAAAACAACACGTATTTATGTTTATTTATTTTCCCTTTTCTACTTTAACTATTTGCACATTGTTACAACACTGTGTCATGACTGTCCTGTGAGGATCACAATGGGTCAGATCAGCTTGGCAATGGCTGACAATAACCAGACTGTCACGCCCTGACCGTAGAGAGCCTTTTAATGTCTCTATTTAGTTTGGTCAGGGTGTGATTTGGGGTGGGCATTCTGTTTTTCGTTTTCTATGATTTGGTATTTCTATGTTTTGGCCGGGTATGGTTCTCAATCAGGGACAGCTGTCTATCGTTGTCTCTGATTGGGAACCATACTTAGGTAGCCTTTTTTCCCACCTGTCTTTGTGGGAAGTTGACTTTGTTTAGGGCACATAGCCTTTAGCTTCACGGTTTGTTTTTGTATGGTTTATTGTATTTTGTCGGCGTAATTTTTTATTCAAGAAAATGTACGCTCACCACGCTGCACCTTGGTCCTCTTATTCCAACGGCCGTGACAGAACTTCCCACCAACAAAGGACCAAGCAGCGTGGTAAGGAGGAGCAGCGTGGCCAGGGGTATGAGACAACCTGGGAGGAGGTAGAGAGGTGGTCGGTCGACCCAGGGAGAGAGCTAGAGCCCGCCTGGGATTCTATGGAGCAGTGCAAAGAGGGATACCGGAGGATGGAGTCGGCGAGACGAACACGGCTGGCAAGGAAGCCCGAGAGGCAGCCCCCCCCCAAAAAAAAACAATTGAGGGGGGGCACACGGGGAGTGTGGCAGAGTGTTATGCGGTGGAAAGTGAAACCTCCACACCAGGTCGTAAATTTGAGCAGGAGAGAACTCTCTCTCTACCCTTTAGTATCAACCAAAGAAATTCGGTTGTCTAGAGAGATTTTTGCCGCCCCAAAACTCTAACGTTAAAAAAGTGAATCATGGAACAATATTTCTAAAGTAACGATATTGTCACGCCCTAACCTTAGAGAGCCTTTTTATGTCTCTATTTGCTTTGGTCAGGGTGTGATTTGGGGTGGGCATTCTATGTTTTGTTTTCTATGATTTTGTGGTTCTATGTTTTGGCCGGGTATGGTTCTCAATCAGGGACAGCTGTCTATCGTTGTCTCTGATTGGGAACCATACTTAGGTTGCCCTTTTTCCCTCCTTTCGGGGTGGGTAGTTAACTTTGTTTGTGGCACTAATGCCCTGTAAGCTTCCCGGTTGTTTTTCGTTTGTTGTTTTGTTGGTGACATTTTGAAATAAAACGGAAAATGTACGCTTACCACGCTGCACCTTGGTCTTCTTCCAGCAACGGCCGTGACAGATATGGGAAATGGTCAGTGGGGAGACATAGGAAACTAATGTCATATTGTTTTTCATTTTGTGATGTTATTAAAAACGGTATGGACCAAATACTGTAACTTGGAAAGGATACCCATATTCATCCAATATGTTGTGAATACAATATGAAAAATGATTAAAGTATTTTTGTTAAGATATGAAAGAGCTTTTAGCACGGGTAAGAGAGAACTTCTAATCATATCCTTTTCACATTAAGTAGCAATGCCCCGAGTGAGGTCAGAGAGCTTGTCAGCATGATGGAACGCCACTTTTAGCCAGAGTGCATAAAAAGCCTTTGTTACGAAATTAACATTAGACCAGGAAGCGTGAGGCGAGAGCTACATGTTTTAAATGGTTGAAACTCTGAATTTCAACACGAGGTGAAGAAATACTCACCTTCCTTTAGACCAGAGAGACGAAGAGCTGCAGCTCATGTCTATTGTGGTCCGAATCCTGAATACCAACACGAGGAGGAAGAGGTGAGAAGCTCATCTCAGACAATCACTGGTACAGCTGTCTTAAGTCAGATATTGAGAAAAGCTCATCTAAGTGAGACTATCCTACTACGCTCATCACCAATGGGAACCGTCGGCATGGCCTTTCGGACAATCAGAGCCATACAGCTGGAAGGCTAACAACTTTCCGAGAAGGCTTGGTTCCGACCGAGATAAACGACGAACAAAGGCATTTCACACGTAAATACATTCATGATTTCTTATTCCAAATTGGCGGCGGTTCGTGTGCAAAGTATATGTTTAATGGGAGAATAGTTATAGAATGTTTACGTTTTTCTCGGTCTCTCGCTGTGTAAAAGCCGTCATATTTTGTCAGTCCACTAGGGACCTTTCTCTCGTGTAAAGTGTGTATGTAAATTCTGTGTTATTATTTAGTTAGCAAATAAATAATTAAATCCATGTGTAGTGCTGAATAATGAGCAAGGCTGGGGGTTTTGCAGATCCAAGAACGTTACGATAGTTCAGAATGAGTATTTGATAAGAAGTACAGTGCCTTGCAAAAGTACTCATCCCCTTTGCATTTTTCCTATTTTGTTGCATTTTTATTTGGATTTCATGTAATGGACATACACAATAGTAATGGACATACACAATAGTCCAAATTGGTGAAGTGAAATTTAGAAAAATAACTTGTTCCAAAAAATTCTAAAAAACTGAAAAGTGGTGCGTGCATATGGATTCAACCCCTTTGCTATGAAGCCCCTAAATAAGATCTGGTGCAACCAATTACCTTCGGAAGTCACATTATTAGTTAAATAAATTCCACTTGTGTGAAATCTAAGTGTCACATGATATGTCACATGATGTCAGTATATATACACCTGTTCTGAAAGGCCTCAGAGTCTGCAACACCACTAAGCAAGGGGCACCACCAAGCAAGCGGCACCATGAAGACCAAGGAGCTCTTCAAACAGGTCAGGGACAAAGTTGTGGAGAAGTACAGATCAGGGTTGGGTTATAAAAAAAAATCTGAAACTTTGAACATCCCACAGAGCACCATTAAATCCATTATAATTTTTTTTGAAAGAATATGGCACCACAACAAACATGCCAAGAGAGGGCCGCCCACCAAAACTAACGGACCAGGCATTTAGGGCATTAATCAGAGAGGCAACACAGATACCAAAGATAAACCTGAAGGAGCTGCAAAGCTCCACAACAGAGATGGGAGTATCTGTCCATAGGACCACTTTAAGCCATACACTCCACAGAGTTGGGCTTTACGGAAGAGTGGCCAGAAAAAAGCCATTGCTTAAAAAAAAAAATAGCAAACATGTTTGGTGTTTGCCAAAAGGCATGTGGGAGACTCCCCAAACATATGGAAGAAGGTACTCTGGTCAGATGAGACTAAAATGTAGCTTTTTGGCATGAAAAACATCCCCACAGCATGATTCTGCCACCAACATGCTTCAGGTTTTTCCATCAGCAGGGACTGGGAAACTGGTCAGAATTGAAGGAATGATGATGGCACTAAGTACAGGGAAATTATTGAGGGAAACCTGTTTCAGTCTTCCAGAGATTTGAGACTGGGACGGAGGGTCACCTTCAAGCAGGACAATGACCCTAAGCATACTGCTAAAGCAACACTCGAGTGGTTTAAGGGGAAAATTGAAATGTCTTGGAATGGCCTAGTCAAAGCCCAGACCTCAATCCAATTGAGAATCTGTGGTATGACTTAAAGATTGCTGTACACCAGCAGAACCCACCCAACTTGAAGGAGCTGAAGCAGTTTTCCCTTGAAGAACGGGCAAACATCCCAGTGGCTAGATGTGCAAAGCTTATAGAGACATACCCCAAGAGACTTGGAGCTGTAATTGCTGCAAAAGGTGGCTCTACAAAGTATTGACTCAAGTTCTGTTTTTTGGTCTTATTTCTTGTTTGCTTCACAATTAAAAATATTTTGCATCTTCAAAGCGGTAGGCATGTTGTGTAAATGAAATTATACAACCCCCCCCAAAATCTATTTTAATTCCAGGTTGTAAGGCAACAAAATAGGAAAAATGCCAAGGGGGGTGGATTTTTTCACAAGCCACTGCAATGATTAATAAGATGACTTATTGATGAAATTGAAATAGGTAAAGACCTTATATAGCTTAATTCGGGAGATGGTAACTCTCTAAACATCTTCTTCCGTGGTGCCCCAAATCCTAATGAGTTAATTATACATTATTAATTTAAAATCGGGTAACAATTAAAGATAGTTAGTGGATTAAATAACAGTCATCAGATTAATGAATGTAAAGTCACGACAACTGTATATAGACATAATGACTGTTCACTGTGTATTGTTAATTTCACTTGCTTTGGAAATGTAAACATATGTTTCCCAAGGCAATAAATGTGAGTGAGAGAGAGATAGAGAGAGAGCGCAGCGTGTAAAAGAATGCGAGAGAGCTTGGCCATGACTTTGAACACTGCTGTTTTTCCTCTACTCCTCTCCTGAGAAACTCCGTGGGAGCCGAGGATCTGAAAAAAGCCAACATGGCTGCCATGTGCTGCCAAAGGACACAGAGATGACTGCGACATCATGAACTAGTCCTCTAGCCAGCTTTCTCACCTCATGATCCCTGAGAAAAGAAACTGCAAAGAATATGATTCTGATTCTGTTTGGTTCTGGCCAGTTTATAAACCGAGGACTTTGTTTGACTCACATGCACATCTGTCCAGGACAGTTCTTGTATCCAGCTGATTTTAAAAAGTATACTGAACAACAATATAAAAGGCAATATGCAACAATTTGAACGAAGTTCATATAAGGAAATCAGTCAATTGAAATACATTCATTAGGCCCTAATCCATGGATTTTACATGACTGGGAATGGGCGCAGCCATGAGTGGGCCTGGGAGGGCATAGGCATACCCACTTGGGAGCCAGGTCCAGCCATTGCAGCGCCAGGCCAGCCAATCAGAATGAGTTTTTCCCCACAAAGAGCTTTATTACAGACAGAAATATTCCTCCGTTTCATCAGCTGTCCGAGTGAGTGGCAGGTCTCAGACAATCCCGCAGGTGAAGAAGCCGGAAGTGAAGGTCCTGGGCTGGCGTGGTTACACGTGGTCTGCAGTTGTGAGGCTGGCAACAACTCTGGTGGACATTCCTGCAGTCAGCATGCCAATTGCACACTCCCTCAAAACTTGAGACATCTGTGGCATTGTGTTGTGTGACAAAACAGCACATTTTAGAGTGGCGTGTTATTGTCCTCAGCACAAAGTGCACCTGTGTAATGATCATTCTGTTTAATCAGCTTCTTCATATGCAACAAATGTCAACTGGATGGATAAACTTGGCAAAGGAGAAATGCTCACCAAATTTGTACGCAAAATTTGAGAGAAATAAGCTTTTTGTGCGTATGGACAATTTCTCAGATCTTTTATTTCAGCTCATGAAACATGGGACCAACACTTACCATGTTGCGTTTACATTTTGGTTCAGTATACACTGCCTTATGCTGTGGTGTTTCACTGGAAGTGGTTGATTCCAACATATGTGATTCTTATTATGAGTGGAGTGCATTGTAAAAGCTTAGAAGGCTTACAATGACATGCCAATATATAGTGTTCTGTATCTGGCCTTTAAAGTCAAACGCTCTTTTGTATCGTAAACAAAATGCTGACACAGCTAAATTATGTGGACAAGACACATACAGTACCGGTACTGTAAAAAGGTGTAAAAGATGCTTACTACCACAGTAAATACCTGTCCTTCAATGGAGGGTAAAAGCCTAGGGAAGGAAAGTTAAGATCGTATCTGGACCTTGAGTCTCAAATGAGGGGGAATCCATATTTTAAAAGGCTGAGTGGGAGCAAGCGGGCCCCCAAGGACGCGCCGGTGTGTGCATAGAAAATCCTTCACGGAGCCCCGCATTGAAACAGCAATGCAATACATTTGTTCAATTTCTCTGTAAAACAGACAGATTTCATTAGAGGAAAGAGGAGAGGAGAAATTGAGAGGGTGGGAGGAACGAGTGCTCTGAGCTGAGCTGAGCTGTGATGCTTTTTCTGCTGCGTCTAGGTCTCCTTTGAGGACCCGCCAGAATTAGTGAGGCTGGTTAGGTCGGCCTGGCCATTTTTCGCTCGATTCATCTCGCGGTCTAATCGCATTACGGTCCTAACTAGCTTCAGCAAGCCTTGGGAGGACACCAGATTTGATTATGTGTCTAAAAGCGCTCAACGTATTGATTCAGATGGCTGCCCTAACCGGCGCACCATCCATAGTTTGGTTCAGAAAGCAGAACTCAGTTCGCAGCTGGAAAATTCAAAGGGTTCATTCTTGCAGGAGCAAGGATAAATACACGTGTCTTGCCACTGGTGCCCAGTAATGTCTTCTTCTCCTTCAGACTTCCCTGAATAAACTTCCTGGAATTAGAAATGGTACGTGCGAGTGTCTGTCAATGCAGTGGCCTAGCGACAAAGCATCAGAGAACATGTCTATATTTGAACTGATCGCCGCAGATCTTTCAATCCAACGGACATGGTGGACCATAATTACAGCTTAGAGCCTCTGTGCAGAGAATTTTTTTATTCATTCAGATTCAGTCTTAGTTCTCTGCCTAGAACAGGTTCACACTAGGACACATTTACTAGAGATTTGGCAATAGACTCAAGATCTCACAACTTTTTCGGGATCTAATAAAAAACATGAAACCGAATGAAAACTAAGAAACATACAGCTTTGTTAAGTCACTTCTTTCTTCCTTCCTCCTCACTAGATACCTTTTTGTATCGTATTGACTGTTATGGGTCAGATTCAATAAAAATGTATGTAAACCTGCCTTAGTAATAATAAGCAATGATGCACCCCAGTCTGTTAGCCACCAACACAGTCATGTGGAAAGGCTCAAAAGGTACACAGAAAACGCACAAAACACATAAACCAAATGACAGAAAATATTTTTTTAAATCATAATAACAGGACCCAGCTGACTGACCCGCCGTCTCAAGCGGTCACGTTCCTCCCGGATGGCGTTCATGGTGGCCTTGGTGCGGTTCAAGTCCTCCTCCTTGGAGCACAGCATGGCCGTCAGGCTCTCGTTCTCTTCCCTCAGGCCGGCCAGCTCCTTCTGCCAGTGCATACGCTCCTCCGACAGGCTGGGGTAGAAGTCCCGGCCCAAGGCCCCCTCGATCTCCTCCACCGTCTGGGGGAAAGGAGGAAAGAGTGGGAACATTATTTTATTTTAAAGTGCCTTATGTACAGTTGAAGTCGGAAGCTTACATACACTTAGGTTGGAGTCATTAAAACTCGTTTTTTAACCACTCCACAAATTTCTTGTTAACAAACTATAGTTTTGGCAAGTCGGTTAGGACATCTACGTTGTGAATGACACAAGTCATTTTTATAATTCACTGTATCACAATTCAAGTGGGTCAGAAGTATACATACACGAAGTTGACCGTGCCTTTAAATATCTTCAAAAATTCCAGAAAATGATGGCATGGCTTTAGAAGCTTCTGATAGGCTAATTGACATTATTTGAGTCAATTGGAGGTCTACCTGTGGATGTATTTCAAGGCCTACCTTCAAACTCAGTGCCTCTTTGCTTGACATCATGGGAAAATCAAGAAAAATCAGCCAAGACCTCAGAATGAAAATTGTAGACCTCCACAAGTCTGGTTCATCCTTGGGAGCAATTTCCAAATGCATGAAGGTACCACGGTCATCTGTACAAACAATAGTACGCAAGTATAAACACCATGGGACCACGCAGCCGTCATACCGCTCAGGAAGGAGACGCGTTCTGTCTCCTAGAGACACTCCTAAAAGTGCAAATCAATCCCAGAACAACAGCAAAGGACCTTGTGAAGATGCTGGAGGAAACAGGTACTAAAGTATCTATATCCACAGTAAAACGAGTCCTGTATCGACATAACCTGAAAGGCCGCTCAGCAAGGAAGAAACCACTGTTCCAAAACCGCCATAAAAAAGCCAGAGTACGGTTTGCAATTGCACAAAGATCATACTTTTTGGAGAAATGTCCTCTGGTCTGATGAAACAAAAATAGAACTGTTTGGCCATAATGACCATCGTTATGTTTGGAGGAAAAAGGGGGAGGCTTGCAAGCCGAAGAACACCATCCCAACCGTGAAGCACGGGGTGGCAGCATCATGTTGTGGGGGTGCTTTGCTGCAGGAGGGGCTGGTGCACTTCACAAAACAGATGGCATCATGAGGGTGGAAAATTATGTGGATATATTGAAGCAACATCTCAAGACATCAGTCAGGAAGTTAAAGCTTGGTCGCAAATGGCTCTTCCAAATGGACAATGACCCCAAGCATTCTTCCAAAGTTGTGGCAAAATGGCTTAAGGACAACAAAGTCAAGGTATTGGAGTGGCCATCATAAAGCCCTGACCTCAATCCTATAGTCTGGAACTAAAAAGCGTGTGAAAGTAAGAAGGCTTACAAACCTGACTCATCTGTCAGGAGGAATGGGCCAAAATTCACCCAACTTATTGTGGGAAGCTTGTGGAAGGCTACCTGAAACGTTTGACCCAAGTTAAACAATTTAAAGGCAATGCTACCAAATACTAATTGAGTGTATGTAAACTTCTGACACACTGGGAATGTGATGAAAGAAATAAAAGCGGAAAGAAATAATTCTCTCTACTATTATTCTGACATTTCACATTCTTAAAATAAAGTGGTGATCCAAACTGACCTAAGACAGGGAATTTTTAGGAATTGTGAAAAACGGAGTTTAAATGTATTTGGCTAAGGTGTATGTAAACTTCAACTGTGTATAGGGTGTTGAGATTGAGATGAATGGTAACAATTCTAGTAACCAAATGTGAGTGACTGTGGGACTCTGGGACTCATTGGACTCATTCTCTGGGACTCATTGAATTGGCATCACAAGGAAAAACAATTTGGTACCTTGTAGTAGCCCCAAGAAAGAGACAAGAAAATTATATCAGAAAAACTAACAAGGAGACAAAACAAAAGTGAGACAGACAAAACAAGAAAATCTAACATGTCAGGCACATTCGTTTTTGCACAGGATTTTACCCTACATATTAGTTCACAATTTGTATGTTAATAATTTGTTGGTAGTGTAGTCCATCACGCGTCTCAATTTACATGAGTAGAACAAGTATCCAAGACTATGATTTATGTACATGTGACTTTTTCATTTTTTTATCTAGTGTAAGAAACCCTGATCTCTCAAAGTGCCCATATTTCAGAGTGTATAACTGTGTATGTGCGTGCGTGCGTACGCGAGTGTGAGATATGGCAGATGGTTAGAGTCTATGACCATGTCGGTCTTTACAGATCCTCATCTCTGATGCCAGAGTGATTCATAGGTTTGTAGTGGGCTTACAGACACGCTTGAGTCCCGCCTTCATCTCCTCTCCACCCCCGAGAGTCAACCTCTCTTATCCCTCCATCCATCTATCCCTCTCATCCCTCCATCCATCCATCTCCCTCTCACAGCTCCCAAACAGAGCGAGAGCGATAGAGAGAGAGCAGGAGAGAGGGGGGGGGAAGTTTGATGAAGAGGAAATTGGTTTAAACAGTGAAAGGAAATGGAATGAGCTTCCCAAGTCTCATCGACTGCTGTAGATCTCACACCAGGCCAGCTATGGAGCAAAAGTTTTGCATTTGTATTAGGATACTGAAATGGAATTTCATATTTTGGAATTTGCAATACACAAATTGAATCATAGAATTCATAATTTGGAGTTGTATTTCACGATTTGAAACTGAATTGAATAAATATTTAATTCTGTTATAAAATTCAATTGAATATTTACAGTGCCGTTTTTATTTAATTCATACATTTTAAATCCAGGCCGTAACACAACAAAATGTGTTATAAGTCAATGGGTATGAATACTATCTGAAGGCACTGTATTCAGAACCCTTGACTTTTCCCACATTTTGTTACCTTATAGCCTTATTCTAAAATGGATTAAATCTACACACGATACCCCATAATGACAAAGCAAAAACAGGTTTTCAGAAATATCATATTTACATAAGTATTCAGACCCTTTACTCAGTACTTTGTTGAAGTACCTTTGGCAGTGATTACAGCGTTGAGTCTTCTTGGGTTTGACGCTACAAGCTTGGCACACCTGTATTTGGGGAGTTTCTCCCATTCTTCTCTGCAGAACATCTCAAGCTCTGTCAGGTTGGATGGGGAGCGTCGCTGCACAGCCATTTTCAGGTCTCTCCAGAGATGTTCGACTGGGTCTGTTTGGGCCACTCAAGGATATTCAGAGACTTGTCCCGAAGCCACTCCTGCGTTGTCTTGGCTGTGTGCTTTGGGTCGTTGTCCTGTTGGAAGGTGAACCTTCACACCAGTATGAGGTCCTGAGTGCTCTAGAGCAGGTTTTAATCAAGGATCTCCCTGTACTTTGTTCTGTTAATCTTTCCCTCGATCCTGACTAGTCTCGCAGTCCCTGCTGCTGAAAAACATCCTCACAGCATGATGCTGCCACCACCATGCTTCCCTGCCAGGTTTCCTCCAGACGTGACGCTTGGCATTCAGGCCAAAGAGTTCAATCTTGGTTTCATCAGACCAAAGATAGAACTGCTAAAGGGGGTGGAGTTGCGATCTCCTGCAGAGATAGCCTGCACAGGCACCCTCATAGATATCATCCTGACCAATCCTGCCCTCTAATTACACCTCTGCTGTCTTCAACCAGGATCTCAGCGATCACTGCCTCATTGCCTGCGTTTGTAATGGGTCCGCGATCAAAGAACCACCCCTCATCACTGTCAAACGCTCCCTAAAACACTTCAGCGAGCATGTCACGCCCTGACCATAGTTTGTTTTGTATGTTTCTATGTTTTGTTTGGTCAGGGTGTGATATGAGTGGGCATTCTATGTTGTTTGTCTAGTTTGTCTATTTCTATGTGTTTGGCCTGATATGGTTCTCAATCAGAGGCAGGTGTTTTCGTTGTCTCTGATTGGGAGCCATATTTAGGTAGCCTGTTTTGTATTGTGGGTTGTGGGTTATTGTTCCTGTTCCTGTGTTCCTGTGTTTTGTGTTCACTATACGGGACTGTTACGTTTTCGTTCGTTTGTCGGTTTATTGTTTTGTTCGTTGTTTAAGTATTCGTATTAAAATTAATACTCACTACGCTGCATCTTGGTCCTCCTCTCTTTCGCCTGACGAAGAACGTGACAGAGCAGGCCTTTCTAATCGACCTGGCCCGGATATCCTGGAAGGATATTGAACTTATTCCGCCAGTAGAGGATGCCCTGTTATTCTTTAAAAGTGCTTTCCTCACCATCTTAAATAAGCATGCCCCATTCAAAAAAGGTTGAACTAAAAACAGATATAGCCCTTGGTTCACTACAGACTTGACGGCCCTTGACCAGCACAAAAACATCCTGTGGCGTACTGCATTAGCATCGAATATCACCCGCGATATGCAACTTTTCAGGGAAGTTAGGAACCAATAAACACAGGCAGTTAGGAAAGCAAAGTCTAGCTTTTTCAAACAGAAATTTGCATCCTGTAGCACTAACTCCAAAATGTTCTGGGACACTAAAGGCCATGGAGAAAAAGAGCACCTCCTCCAAGCTGCTCACTGCACTGAGGCTAGGAAACACCATCACCATCGATAAATCTACGATAATTGAGAATTTCAATAAGCCTTTTTCTACGGCTGGTCATGCTTTCCACCTGGCTACCCCTACCCCAGTCAACAGCTCTGCACCCCCCACAGCAACTTGACCAAGCCTCCCCCATTTCTCCTTTACCCAAATCCAGATAGCTGATGTTCTGAAAGAGCTGCAAAATCTGGACCGCTACAAATCAGCCGGGTTAGACAATCTGGACCCTCTCTTTCTAAAATTATCCTCAGCAATTGTTGCAACCCCTATCACTAGTCTGTTCAACCTCTCTTTCATATCGTCTGATATCCCTAAAGATTGGAAAGCTGCCGCAGTCATCCCCCTCTTCAAACGGGGAGACACTCTAGACTCAAACAGTTACAGACCTATATCTATCCTACCCAGCCTTTCTGAAGTCTTTGAAAGCCAAGTTAACAGATCACCAATCATTTCGAATCCCACCGTACATTCTCCGCTATGCAATCTGGTTTCCGAGCTGGTCATGGGTGCACCTCAGCCACGCTCAAGGTCCTAAACGATATCATTACCGCCATCGATAAAAGACGACCTCGGGCAGTCTCTATGGGGGTGCCACAGGGTTAAATTCTCGGGCCGACTCTTTTCTCTGTATACATCAATGATGTCGCTCTTGCTGCTGGTGATTCTCTGATCCACCTCTACGCAGACAACACCATTCTGTATACTTCTGGCCCTTCTTTGGACACTGTGCTAACAAACCTCGAGCTTCAATGACATACGACACTCCTTCCGTTGCCTCCAACTGCTCTTAAATGCAAGTAAAACTAAATGCATGCTTTTCAACCGATCGCTGCCCGCACCCGCCTGCCTGTCTAGCATCACTACTCTGGACGGTTCTGACTCAGAATATGTGGACAACTACAAATACCTAGGTGTCTGGCTAGACTGTAAACTCTCCTTCCAGACTCACATTAAGCATCTCCAATCCAAAATTAAATCTAGAATAGGCTTCCTATTTCGCAACAAAGCATCCTTCACTCATGCTGCCAAACATACCCTCGTAAAACTGACTATCCTACTGATCCTTGACTTTGGCAATGTCATTTATAAAATAGCCTCCAACACTCTACTCAGCAAATTGGATGTAGTCTATCACAGTGCCATCCATTTTGTCACCAAAGCCCCATATACTACCCACCACTGCGACCTGTATGCTCTCGTTGGCTGACCCTTGCTTCATATTCGTCGCCAAACCCACTGGCTCCAGGTCATCTATAAGTCTTTGCTAGGTAAAGCCCCACCTTATCTCAGCTCACTGGTCGCCATAGAAGCACCCACCCGTAGCACGCTCTCCAGCAGGTATATCTCACTGGTCATCCCCAAAGCCAACTCCTCCTTTGGCCGCCTTTCCTTCCAGTTCTCTGCTGCCAATGACTGGAACGAATTGCAAAAATCACTGAAGCTGGAGTCTTAGATCTCCCTCACTAACTTTAAGCATCAGCTGTCAGAGCAGCTTACCGATCATTGCACCTGTACTCAGCGCATCTGTAAATAGCCCACCCAACTACCTCATCCCCATATTGTTATTTATTTTTTGCTCCTTTGCACCCCAGTATCTCTACTTGTACATTCATCTTCTGCACATCTATCACTCCAGTGTTTAATTGCTAAAATTTTATTATTTCGTCACTATGGCCTATTTATTGCCCTACCTCCCTAATCTTACTACATTTGCACACATTGTCTATATATTTTTCTATTGTGTTAATGACTGTATGTTTGTTTATCCCATGTGTAACTGTGTGTTTGTGTCGCACTGCTTTGCTTTATCTTGGCCAGGTCGCAGTTGTAAATTAGAACTTGTTCTCAACTGGCCTACCTGGTTAAATAAAGGTGAAATATATATATATATATATATATATATATATATATATATATATTAATACTCTTGTTTCTCATTTTGGCAAACTCCAAGCGGCTGTCTGGAAGGTTCTCCCATTTCCACAGAGGAACTCTGGAGCTCTGTCAGAGTGACCATTGGGTTCTTGGTCACCTTCCTGACCAAGGCCCTTCTCCCCTGATTGCTCAGTTTGGCCAGGTGGCCAGCTCGAGGAAGAGTCTTGATGGTTCCGAACTTCTTCCATTTCAGAATGATGGAGGCCACTGTGTTCTTTGGGACCTTCGATGTTGCAGAAATGTTTTGGTACCCTTCCCCAGATCTTTGCCTCGACACAATCTTGTCTTGGAGCTCTACTGACAATTCCTTCGACCTCATGGCTTGGTTTTTGCTCTAACATGCACTGTAAACTGTGGGGGCTTATAGAGAGGTACCTTTCCAAATAATTTCCAATCACCAAATTTACCATAGGTGGACTCCAATCAAGTTATAGAAACATCTGGATGATCAATGGAAATAGGATGCACCTGAGGTCAATTTTGAGTCTCATAGCAAAGGGTCTGAATACTTGGGTAAATACGGTATCTGTTTTTTATTTTTAATACATTTGCAAAAAAATATATACAACTTTTTTTTCTTTGTCCTTATGGGGTAATGTGTGGCGATTGATGAGGAAAATGTTTTATTTAATCAATTTAACAAAATGTGGGAAAAGTCAAGGGGTCTGAATACTTTCCAAATGCACTTAACATTCAGTTTTAATATGGCAGATATTGCATTCATTGTTCATACAAACTATGATTTGAAGTTTTCAAAGTTTCATATATTCAACTTCTTGGATGCATTCAAATTCAGTTCTCTAAATTCAGATTCAAAACCAGAGATAACAGCCTGGGCTCTATATTATATAAAGTACGGTTTTATAAGCCCAGCTACTGCTATGGAACATGTGGAGTAACTTAAACTTGTCTGTGCCGCATGAACACCCAATATCAACAAATGGCCTTGGAGAAGATACATATTTGCCTGTGTGGTATTCTTTTTATAGGCTTAGTCAATTGTAATGGATTGGGTCCACACACAATGGGATACTGTGGCCCAATCCCAAACCCATCACTAGACCCTTGGCTGACTCCTCACAAATCTGAAAGGACTGGCTATGTCGGTGTAGGAATCAGCTCCACCTCTCATACTCACTGGATAAGTGTTTCTATCAAATTACAAAAATTATGTTATTATAGATGTGTGAAAGAGACACCATTAGGATACTCAGTCTAGAAAAGAGGGATCTGTTTTGGGATTAAGCCTCACAGCTGGAACTGTGAAGGTGTCTATTTTTCTTCCCGCAAAATGTAACTGGGTTAGCATTAAGTGGTCAGACTAGCACTGGTTGTGTCCACTGTGATCAGCCAACAAAAGGGGGTGAAATTGATAGCCAAGTTCAATTAGTTTATTAGAAAATGTAGATCACTAAATAAACGTTAAACATTGGTACCTTGATTTCTCTTTCTTTACAGTAATATGTCTCTATCTGTCCTCTATTGCAGCTCTGACACAATGGTTTGTGATGGAGGTCCATTCAGGCTGATAACATAAAGCCAAGTAAATCCATTCTCCCACCTTATAGTGAGTGGGCTATGACAGTCACTAACTGAATGCCAGTTACAGTGATTGTCTGTTACGCCTTTAACAGTCTTAACACGATTGACATACACTATATATACAAAATTATTTGGACTTCCCTTCAAATTAGTGGATTCTGCCATTTCAGCCACACCCGTTGCTGACAGGTGTATAAAATCGAGCACACAGCCACGCAATCTCCATAGACAAACATTGGCAGTAGAATGGCCTTGCGAAGAGCTCAGTGACTTTCAATGTGGTATCATTATAGGATGCCACATTTCCAACAAGTCAGTTCGTCAAATTTCTTCCCTGCTAGAGCTGCCCCGGTCAACTGTAAGTGCGGTTATTGTGAAGTGGAAACGTCTAGGAGCAACAATGGCTCAGCCGCAAAGTGATAGGCCACACAAGCTCATAGAACCGCCGAGTTCTGAAGTTCGTAAAAATCGTCTGTCCTTGTTTGCAACACTCACTATTGCCTTCCAAACTGCCTCTGGAAGCAACATCAGCAAAATAATTGCTATATTTCTCTGTCCTTCACTTTGCCTCTCTCCTTTCTCTACCTCTTTCTTTAGCATAACTGTCTCTCTCGCTCACGGTTAATTTCTCTACATCTCTGTCACATTCTGTGTCCATAGGTCTACTTCCCTTTCGTTCTCCCTCTCTCATTCTCCCATCTTTCCCTGTGTATGTGTGTGTGTGTGTGTGTTGTATTATCTGTTTGCGAGGAAAGAAATAGCTAGCAGACTGAATTCCCCTTAGGACTGCTGACACTCCCATCGCTACGGAGACGACAGCCAGGCAGACAGGTTTCCATTACCAGAGCTGAGGCGTCACCGTGGGGACCACCATCAGGCCCCTCATCAGTCTATGACATCAGTCTGAATCACACAGGCGTCCCAGGCTGAGACGGGCTGTTACTGGTGGGTACAACCCAGGGTCACCCCAGTACCCCTGCTGACAGATTACTGGAAGTGGCTCAGGTCTTCAGCAGGACAGTTCAACGTCACACAACAGTTATATTATAACTAATCTCACTGTATTTTCCATTTACCTTTCTTTAAGCGTCTGTGAATGCATTTAATAGGAGATGTTTGTACCAGTATTAGGTTAACCTATTTTCATCTATCCTGCATGTTTTTCTTTCGCTCCGTCCGCTCTTTATCCTCCTTCGCGCTTTCCTAACAATAAATTGTGTTTATATGGAAGGAAAATTATTTCCTAAAACGAGTCTCAGTATTAGCCACTAGTCATTTTCTGGTGTCTTACCTTGATGGCAAGGTCACAGTGTTGGCTGGCGGTGGTCAGCTGTTCTATGTGGCGGTCGACCTCGGCCACAGATAGGCTGCATGTGCTCTTCTTCCTCCCACACAGCACGCTCTCCAACCCCGTCAGAACCCGCTGCAGTTCTGAGTTCAGGTCACTGCAGTTGTCTACAGGGAGAAAGCACAGGTCCGGATCAGACTGGTCTACGAACATATTCATGTTTTAAAGCCTAATGTAATGTAATGTCAGGCAAACGGAGTTCAGGCCACTGCAGTACAGGGAAGAAGTCCAGAGTCAAACGGATCTGGAATCAGATGAATGAATTCTAGTGTGCAGGATGCTGGTCAAAATAATAGGACTAGAGCCAGATATACTGATCTAGGAACAAATAATCAAACCTCAATGTGGCTAGAACAACACAGCTACTGTAGTCTGCATGAGCAAGGTGACCTTGGAGCATAGTGTTGATGTTTTGTGTGCTACGGCCACTGATAACAGCCATGTACTAAATGCTAATGGTTTAACTGAGTGCCTGAGGGTGACTGGAGGAATGCTGCTGGCATGCTGCAGGCTAGTAACGCACTCATTAAACCGCATCACACACACATCTGCTGTTTAGAGAGAACATAACACACACCACAACTATTTGAGAGAAAGACAATGATACAAGGACAATTATTTTTCATATAATATGACAATATTGAAATATAGTACATTTATACACAGCGAACTACAGATAACACCTGTGGGAATCAAACCCACAACCCTGGGTTGCAAGGCAAGCAGCAAGCTCCAACCAACTGAGGTATGTAGGGCTTTCCACGACTAAAAAAATTATCTTGGTCGACCAAGGGTCGTCTGTTCTTTCGACCAATCGATTGGTCAACATTTTTAAACGTGTATTTTTCCATATATACAGTGGGGAGAAGAAGTATTTGATACACTGCCGATTTTGCAGGTTTTCCTACTTACAAAGCATGTAGAGTCTTGTAATTTTTTATCATAGGTACACTTCAACTGTGAGAGACGGAATCTAAAACAAAAATCCAGAAAATCACATTGTATGATTTTTAAGTAATTAATTTGCATTTTATTGCATGACATAAGTATTTGATACATCAGAAAAGCAGAACTTAATATTTGGTACAGAAACCTTTGTTTGCAATTACAGAGATCATACGTTTCCTGTAGTTCTTGACCAGGTTTGCACACACTGCAACAGGGATTTTGGCCCACTCCTCCATACAGACCTTCTCCAGATCCTTCAGGTTTCGGGGCTGTCGCTGGGCAATACGGACTTTCAGCTCCCTCCAAAGATTTTCTATTGGGTTCAGGTCTGGAGACTGGCTAGGCCACTCCAGGACCTTGAGATGCTTCTACGAGACCACTCCTTAGTTGCCCTGGCTGTGTGTTTCGGGTCGTTGTCATACTGGAAGACCCAGCCACGACCCATCTTCAATGCTCTTACTGAGGGAAGGAGGTTGTTGGCCAAGATCTCGCGATAACTGGCCCCATCCATCTTCCCCTCAATACGGTGCAGTCGTCCTGTCCCCTTTGCAGAAAAGCATCCCCAAAGAATGATGTTTCCACCTCCAACGCTTCACGGTTTGGATGTTCTTGGGGTTGTACTCATCCTTCTTCTTCCTCCAAACACGGCGAGTGGAGTTTAGACCAAAAAGCTTGATTTTTGTCTCATCAGACCACATGACCTTCTCCCATTCCTCCTCTGGATCATCCAGATGGTCATTGGCAAACTTCAGACGGGCCTGGACATGCGCTGGCTTGAGCAGGGGACCTTGCGTGCGCTGCAGGATTTTAATCCATGACGGCGTAGTGTGTTACTAATGTTTTCTTTGAGACTGTGGTCCCAGCTCTCTTCAGGTCATTGACCAGGTCCTGCCATGTAGTTCTGGGCTGATCCCTCACCTTCCTCATGATCATTGATGCCCCACGAGGTGAGATCTTGCATYGAGCCCCAGACCGAGGGTGATTGACCGTCATCTTGAACTTCTTCCATTTTCTAATAATTGCGCCAACAGTTGTTGCCTTCTCACCAAGCTGTTTGCCTATTGTCCTGTAGCCCATCCCAGCCTTGTGCAGGTCTACAATTGTATCGCTGATGTCCTTACACAGCTCTCTGGTCTTGGCCATTGTGGAGAGGTTGGCGTCTGTTTGATTGAGTGTGTGGACAGGTGTCTTTTATACAGGTAACGAGTTCAAACAGGTGCAGTTAATACAGGTAATGAGTGGAGAACAGGAGGGCTTCTTAAAGAAAAACTAACAGGTCTGTGAGAGCCGGAATTCTTACTGGTTGGTAGGTTTTCAAATACTTATGTCATGCAATAAAATGCAAATGAATTACTTAAAAATCATACAATGTGATTTTCTGGATTTTTGTTTTAGATTCCGTCTCTCACAGTTGAAGTGTACCTATGATAAAGAATTACAGACCTCTACATGCTTTGTAAGTAGGAACACCTGCAAAATCAGCAGTGTATCAAATACTTGTTCTCCCCACTGTATACACACCCTACAGTATGTGTTTTCATCAAATCAACCATAAAACACACACGTGACAAGACCGAGCTGGACCACAATTGATTTGATTGTGCTGGCCGGGCTCCTCCTGCTGCAGCGACCACCACAGAACATCAACAGTGTTTATTGCGTTGTCTATGTTGCTGAAGCTGTAACATAATTACAGCCATTTCTGACTGAAAAGTTCTGTTACCGAAATCCCTCATTTATTTAGGAAAAACATTTCCTATTGCCTCAACCCTGGCTCTTTTTACGTGACACGTATGCATCGCATAGACGTGACCAATAGGGCCTGACCTATAGCAGATCATAATCACATCAATAAACTGGTTATAACAAACTCTGAACACCATAACACATGACAGCAAAATGGATGCTGACGTGACAAATAAACTCTAAACTGGGGAATGTTTGGTTGCTCAGGAGGAAAAGGGGGAAGTCAGGTGTGGAATACATTTTACTAGTTGTGGAAAGTACTGGAGTACAAGCAAAATAAAGTAAGGAGCAAGCCCTGAGTGCATATTATGTTTGCCAAACAGGTGCTGTTAGATTCCAATATAATTTTAATAAATTATAAGCGTACCAGAGAGTCTGTAGTAAATTTCCACCGGTCTAATGTCCATTGCTCATGTTTCTTGGCCCAAGCAAGTATCTTATTATTATTAGTGTCCTTTAGTAGTGGTTTCTTTGCAGCAATTCAAACATGAAGGCCTGATTCAGGCCTGATTCAGGCCTCTGAACAGTTGATGTTGAAATGTGTCTGTTACTTGAACTCTGTGAAGCATTTATTTGGGCTGCAATTTCTGAGGCTGGTAACTCTAATGAACTTATCCTCTGCAGCAGAGGTAACTCTGGGTCTTCCATTCCTGTGGCGGTCCTCATGAGAGCCAGTTTCATCATAGCGCTTGATGGTTTTTGCGACTGCACTTGAAGAAACTTTCAAAGTTCTTCACATGTTCCGTATTGACTGACCTTCATGTCTTAAAGCAATGATGGACTGTCTATCACTTCCGCCGAAGTCGGTCCCTCTCCTTGTTCGGGCGGCGTTCGGCGGTCAACGTCACCGGCCTTCTAGCCATCGCCGATCCACTTTTCATTTTCCATTTGTTTTGTCTTTGTCTTACACACCTGGTTTCAATTTCCCAATTACTTGTTCATTATTTACCCTCTGTTCCCCCATGTTTGTTTGTGAGTAATTGTTTATTGTATTGCGGTCCGTATTTGTGGTCTTGTATTTATACGACGTGTATTGTTATATTATATAGTAAAATTACTTTCATTACTCTTATCTGCTGTCCTGCGCCTGACTCATCTCACCAGCTACACACAGATGCATTACACTGTCGTTTCTCTTTGCTTATTTGAGCTGTTCTTGCCATAATATGGACTTGGAATTTTACCAAATAGGGCTATCATCTGTATACACCCCTACCTTCTCACAACACAACTGACTGGCTCAAACGCATTAAGAAGGAAAGAAATTCCACAAATTGACTTTTAAGAAGGCACACCAGTTAATTGAAATGCATTCCAGGTGACTACCTCATGAAGCTGGTTGAGAGAATGCCAAGTGTGCAAAGCTGTCATCAAGGCAAAGGGTGACTACTTTGAAGAATCTCAAATTACTTCATGATTACTACATGATTCCTTATGTGTTATTTCATAGTTTTGAGGTCTTCACTATTATTCTACAATGTAGAAAATAGTAAAAATAAAGAAAAACCCTTGAATGAGTAGGTGTCCTAAAACTTATTTGCAAACATTTCTAAAAACCTGTTTTTTCTTTGTCATTATGGGGTAGTGTGTTGATTTGTATTTGTATTTATTTATTATGGATCCTGGGGTCCAGCAAAATTAAGGCAATTTATACGATTTTAAAAACATTACAATACATTTACAGATTTCACAACACACTGTGTGCCCTCAGGCCACTACTCCACCACTACCACATATCTACAGTACAAAATCCATGTGTACGTGTGTGTAGTGCGTATGTTATCGTGTGTGTGTATGCATGTGTCTGTGCCTATGTTTGTTGCTTCACAGTCCCTGCTGTTCCATAAGGTGTATTTTTAAATCAAATTTTACTCCTTGCATCAGTTACTTGATGTGGAATAGAGTTTCATGTAGTTATGGCTCTATGTAGTACTGTGCGCCTCCCATAGTCTGTTCTGGACTTGGAGACTGTTAAGAGACCTTGTGGCTTGTTTTGGGGGGCATGCATGGGTGTCCGAGCTGTGCGCCAGTAGTTCAAACAGACAGCACGGTGCATTCAACATCTCAATACCTCTCATAAATACAAGTAGTGATAAAATCAATCTCTCCTCCACTTTGAGCCAGGAGAGATTGACATGCATATTAGCTCTTTATGTACATCCAAGGGTCAGCCGTGCTGCCCTGTTCTGAGCCAATTGCAATTTTACTAAGTCCCTTTTTTGTGGCACCTGACCACACGACGGAACAGGAGTCCAGGTGCGATAAAACTAGGGCCTGTAGGACCTGCCTTGTTGATAGTGCTGTTTAGTTAGAGCGGTGCTTTATTATGGACAGACTTCTTCCTATCTTAGCTACTGTGGTATCAATATGTTTTAACAATGACAGTTTACAATCCAGGGTTACTCCAAGCAGTTATATCACCCCAACTTGCTCAATTTCCACATTATTTATTACAAGATTTAGTTGAGGTTTAAGGTTTAGTGAATGATTTGTCCCAAATACAATGATTTTAGTTTAAAAACTATTTAGGACTAACTTATTCCTTGCCACCCACTCTGAAACGAATTGCAACTCTTTGTTAAGTGTTGCAGTCATTTCAGTTGCTGTAGTAGCTGACATGTATAGTGTTGAGTCATCCACATACATAGATAGATACACTGGCTTTACTCAAAGTCAGTGGCATGTCATTAGTAAAGATCGAAAAAAGTAAGGGGCCTAGCAGCTGCCCTGGGGAATTCCTGATTCCACCTGGATTATGTTGGAGCGGCTTCCATTAAAGAACACCCTCTGTGTTCTGTTAGACAGGTAACTCTTTATCCACAATATAGCAGGGGGTGTAAAGCCATAACAAATACATTTTTCGAGCAGCAGACTATGATCGATAATGTCAAAAGCTGCACTGAAGTCTAACAGAACAGCCCCCCCAATCTTTTTATCATCAATTCCTCTCAGCCAATCAGTCATTTGTGTAAGTGCTGTACTTGTTGAATGTCCTTCCCTATAAGCATGCTGAAAGTTTGTTGTCAATTTGTTTACTGTAAAATAGCATTGTATCTGGTCAAACACCATTTTTTCTAAAAGTTTACTAAGGGTTGGTAACAGGCTGGTTGGTTGGCTATTTGATCCAGTAATGACTTTTGGTTCCCTCCAAGTCAAATCAAAGTTTATTTGTCACGTGCGCTGAATACAACAGGTGTAGACCTTACAGTGAAATGCTTACTTACAAGCCCTAACCAACAGTGCAATTTTAAGTAAAAAATAGGTATTAGGTAAACAATAGATAAGTAAAGAAAGAAAAAATATACAGTAAAATGACAGTGAAAATAACAGCTGTGAGGCTATATACAGGTGGTACCGGTACAGAGTCAATGTGCGGGGGCACCGGTTAGTCGGGCTAATTGAGGTAATATGTACATGTAGTTATAATTAAAGTGACTACGCATAGATGATAAACAGAGTAGCAGCAGTGTAAAAGAGGGGTTGAGGGCACACAATGCAAATAGACCGGGTAGCCAATGTGCGGGGTACCGGTTAGTCGGGCTAATTGAGGTAATACCTACATGAATGTATAGTTAAAGTGACTATGCATAGATGATAAACAGAGCAGCAGCAGAAGAGGGGTTGGGGCACACACTTTCTAGTAGGCTTAGATTGAAGATATGGCAAATAAGAGTGGCAATATCATCCGCTATTATCCCCAGTAATTTTCCATTCAAGTTGTCAGACCCCTGTGGCTTGTCATTGTTGATAGACAACAACAAATTATTTACGGAATTCAAAATTACAATGCTTGTCTTTCATAATTTGGTCAGATATACTTGGATGTGTAGTGTCAGCGTTTGTTCGTGGGGCATCTTTTGCCTCATCCCTTAACCATCCCTTTTTTCAATTCCTCATCAATCCATAGGGATTTAACATGTTTTACAGTCATTTCCTTAAATGGGTGCATGCTTATTAGTAACTGGAATAAGCAATTTCATAAATGTATCAAGTGCAACATCTGTTGTTTGCTCCTCATTACACACCACGGACCAACAAACATTCTTTACATCAACAACATAGGAATCCCTACCAAACGTATTGTATGACCTCTTATACACTATATTAGGCCCAGCCTTCGGAACATTGGTTTTCCTAGATATGGTTACTATATTGTGATCACTACATACGATGATTTTAAAAAATTCAAAAGCTTCCTTTTAAATTTTTTTTATAAGGTTGTAACGTAACAAATGTGGAAAAAGTCAAGGGGTCTGAAAACTTTCCGAATGTACTGTACCATTTCAGTAGCCTTAGAGTGATGGACTGTGCCATCCCCACTGCCTCCACAATGGATCAGTCCACTCAGGCAGGCGCCAATCAGATAGGTGTCTTGTACCCCATGATTGAAGCAATTGTTTTTGCTACTGCCCGACTAAAGAAATCTTGGTCGACCAACAGCCTATCGGTAAACAATCAACCAGTCGACTAAATGGGGTCAGCCCTAAAAGGCATGTACCACTTTCAAAGCTTCAATTCCCTATTCACTGTGTCAACTTCATATCTCCAGAGGGAATCAAATTGGCTCATCAGAAACTAATTTAAATTTGCATATAAATAAAAGCCCTGCAAAGCATCTAATACCGCCATGCCGATGGTGAGCACCTGCTGCCATACTGCATCCACAATGATGATGATGATGATTATTAGTATCTTCCCAGACCTAGACAAACATAGCCTGGGTACATTGTGTGGAATATGAAAATGTGGAGAGCGACTGAGACGTTTTTGCATATGTCCCCTCTTTTCCTACCGCTGAAGGGGCAAAGTAAATGCAGGTTTTGCAAACAATTCTAAAGTAATTAGTGCTGTGTGAACGAACGTGATGATTAACAAAACTTATATTCCTGTTTCCTAAATTATTTCCTCACTGGTGAAATCCTTTTGTGTGTGTGTGTGAGGGGATAAGATTGTCCCGGCTACAGCTAGAGACAAAGACCTGTAATGAATGAAAAATGTGTTTTTCTTCTCTCTCTCTCTGCTCAACGTTGAGGATAAGGAAGAAGAGAAACCAATGAAGCTCTTTACCATTGACAAGTGATTGCTGGGTGCACTCAGCACCATTGATAGAGGGGAGTATAAATAGCGTCTCGAAGGAACTGCTGCACGGACTCTGCTGAATCAATTTTCCATTGTGGGAGTGTGCATGCGAGCACAAATGCGCACACACACAGTCACATACACACACGCACATAACTGCTCCTCATTCGATCTCCGCTAGAAGCCGATAATTGTGTATTGGGTGCCATCAACCCTACACCAGTTGGTTGGCCACAGGCCATCCATCAAGGGAGGACATGCACAGATACTGTAGGTCACAGAGTACATCTATGGGCACAGATAGGTAACAGTCTCTCCATGGGAGAGATGATTCATATGAACCACTGATCGAAGCAGTTATTAGTGAAACAGAAAAGCGAAGATTAGCCTGAGAGCATAAACACATTCATTCTACTGATGGAGAGGAGCAAACTCCAGCTTGGCTGTGAATGTGTCCACTAAACCATAGAATGAGGGTATTCAGAGCAAGTCAAACTCATTTATAGGAGTTGTATGTGGGTTTACAGTCAAGCACTACAGTGTCCTTTCTTACCCATGTTGGCGGTCGTCAGGGTGGAGTGGTTTTCAGCCAGTGAGACGGAGGCCACGTCCTGGTCGAGGCTGCGTCCGTCCTCGTTGACCTCGTGCTGGCTGTGGCTGAGCTCCGAACGCAGCTCTGAAAACTCATCCTCCTCCCTGAGGGGCAGAGGGTCACTGAGTTATGTCGGAGTTAGGGCAAAGTGATATGACACTAGCCTTGTTGACAGATGTGTTTGTGGTTCGATAACGATGTAATTTCCTGGCATGATGGCAACCAGGCGAGTCAGCTAAAGCATAAAACTGATTTGGCAACCAGGCGGGTGTGACAATTCCCTGCTAAGTTTGTTTTTTACTTCAATGTTGTTGTCATGACCACACACACACACACACACACACACACACACACACACACACACACACACACACACACACACACACACACACACACACACACACACACACAGCCTGTCCCCCCCTCACATTAACAAAGTTGAGAGATCATATTTTCTTTTCTGACAAGCAGTTTCAACTCGCTATTTGCGTTTGAGGTTTGGTCCACATGGACACTGGAACACATTGAGACATTATTCTACTGTAATAGAGAAGTTACCTTTTCTAACGATACCATTTTTATGTCTCAACTACTCATGTAGTTGCATGCAGAGCAGACACTACTAAAACGAGAGTATCAATGAACATTGATTCTGGAAAATTCATGCTCAGTTTGTCGTGCGTGGCATTGGGGTACCACGTACCGCTAGCAGCATTTTAGCTAAAGACTGTTATACTTGCTGTCTAGTCTGTGTTTTATAAATGTGCAATAAGCATACAACACAATTAGATAAGGAATTGGCAACTCGTTCTCAGTCTGAGAAATAAGGCAGGCCACTTGATTTCAACATCTCAACAAAGTGGACAGGCTAGCATGCTGTTCAAACAGTTGGAGACGGACAGACGGGTGTGTTCATAACAATTCAACTGTTCTACCTTGTTAGCTAACGGATAGATCCAAGTTGGCTAAACTTGAAATATACAGATTAGCTGGCACGTTAGGCTTGAGAGATTTTTGATGAGACCAGTTTTAATTTTCTATAGCCTAATGCCTGCTACAAGAAGTTAGTCATTCCTTGTGAATGTGCATTATGCTTGGTTCTAGTTAAATTTGTAACAAAATAGGGCATTTTCATAGACAGACGTGAAAGCCAGATCAGTGATTATTGCAACAAAAAAAACAGGTTAAACTATTTTGATAACATTGAATTATTAGTGGGTCTTATGGTTGTGGAAGGCTTATATTTAGCCTAGGTATAATTTCACAAGCCCTGAATTCATTAGATTATTGCTGACTCTTTGAAATTCAGTCTATTTGACTTTTACAACAAAGCTTATCTAGAGAAAATATATATATATTTTTTATTGAGATATATATCATGAACTGCTCGTAAGTTTGAAAAAAATAGAGATAAGATTTTTAGGCCATATCGCCCAACCCTAGTCTGCATACCTGCCTATGTGCGCATGTATGTGTGTGCTTGTGTGTGTTAGTGTGCATTTGTGTCTACCACCCACCTGATGGTAGAGCCCTGTAGCAGGTCTATCTTCTTGTTGAGCTCAGCGATGATGCTGTGCAGCTCTGTGATCCTCTCCTCGTATCTTAGGGTGGTCCGCTCCTGAACGTCCTCATGCTCCCGCATCAGATAGGACTGCTCACACTGACAAAACACACGCATACACATTAACCCAAGACCGTGTTATCCCACTGAGCTAATGCCTTGATATCTGAGAGGCAACCTATTCGGTTATTTGAGAATTATGAAAGGAATGCAATCTGAAAACATCCAACATTTCTTAACTGACATCACAACTTAGAGATTGAATCATGTTACTGTAAAAAGCCACCATTCAAAACCCATAACAATTCAAAACCCACCATTCAATGCTGAAGTGTGGAGAATGGCATTTTAACAAAAGGTATCTTTCTACACAGTCGCGTGTAATTTGGAATGGGAATAAATCCAGAGGAAATTCTCTGCTGGGTTGCCAGATTGTTGTCTCTGGCGTACAAATGCACACACACACACACACTGCACCGTTGTGTACAAGGTCAGGCCTAAGGGCTTTTCTGGGGATTCTCTACATGGAGCTCAGAGGCTGGGAGAGAGGGAAAGGTATCCGCTTTCCACTCAGCTATATTACAAGTGAAGGGGGAGAAGAGGTGTGTGTGTGTGTGTGTGTGTGTGTGTGTGTGTGTGTGTGTGTGTGTGTGTGTGTGTGAGAGATCTGGCTTGAGCGTGTGTGTCATACTATGCTTCCTAGAATGACCTTAGAATGACCTTTCCTGGCCTGCGTCGGAGGTTGAACGTGAAAATGAAACAAAGACAGACAGAGGGGTCTTCCTAGTGCTTTATACAATTGGACATTAATCAAGCACTAAAACCACTACAAGACAAAGGAGATGATTGTGGACTACAGGGCTGCAGTGAAGCAGGTTGAGAGCTTCAAGTTCCTTGGTGTCCACATCACCAACAAACTAACATGGTCCAAGCACACCAAGACAGACAAGAAGAGGGCACGACAAAACCTATTCCCCCTCAGGAGACTGAAAAGACTGAAAAGGAAGGCCCTAAAAATTGTCCAAGACTCCAGCCACCGTAGTCATTAGACTGTTCTCCCTGCTACCGCACAGGAAGCGGTACCGGAGCACCAAGTGTAGGTCCAAGAGGCTTCTAAACAGCTTCACCCCCAAGCCATAAGACTCTTGAACATCTAATCAAATGGCTACCCAGACTATTTGCATTGCCCCCCCCCCCCCCTTCTACGCTGCTGCTACTCTCTGTTATTATCTATGCATAGTCACTTTAATAACTCTACCTACATGTACATATTACCTCAATTACCTCGACTAACCGGCGCCCCCGCACATTGATTCTGTACCGGTACCCCCTATATATAGCTGCTGCTCTATATATACTGCTGCTCTTTAATTATTTGTTACTTTTATTATATATATATTTTTTTTTATAGGTATTTTCTTAAAACTGTATTGTTGGTTAAGGGCTTGTAAGTAAGAGTTTCACAGTAAGGTCTACACCTATTGTATTCGACGCATGTGACAAATACAATTTTATTTGATTTAAAGCGGTCCCATACAACTACTATGGACTTATCACAAAGGTTTAACGTCATGAAAATATATATTTTTTTACACTGCCAAAAGAATGTGAAAAATGTAATAGAATTACATGATGAAAAGACAAACCTCTGTCACGAGGAACATGAGGTCGTGTGGAATCGTTCTGCGACCTTCTAAACTAGAGCCCCATTGAATAAGTCTCAGCCCCAGGATTCTGAGAGTGGGAGTCATAGGGCAATAGATCAAAAGGTTGGGTAGTCAGGAGTCAGGGGTGTACTTCACCCTAAACAAAAACATCTGTGTATGAAAGGTCAGGGGTTCAGGTGACGAGATATGAGCCTCAGGCTGACACAGCCATCAGAGTCCCTACGCAGAGACAGAGCCCCAATGTGTCTGTGTGTTATACTATGTGTTGAGTCAGGAGTCTACCAGTCAACTGGCCAGCGGTGACAATTAGAAGAGCTAAGTGGCTTTAGCTCCCCTGCCCCAGGGAGAGCTGCAGTGACAAAGAGCAGCTTCCAGTCAGCCATTGTCAGGTCACACAGTGTGTGTATTTGTAAATAGCACAATGGGAGAAAGAGGGAGCAGGTGATTCCAGCTGTCTATTGACAAGGGTCGCATAGTGCCAAAAGTGTTTTTGTTGTTGCTTCAATAGTGATCTAGGACATGCAACTATAGTTTTCCTTCACAGAAAACATTTGTGCAGCACATTCGGCAGAAAATAGCTTCATTTTTAGCAGATGACAACAGAAGTGCAACGCTATTTGTCTGGCAGCCAAAAAAGTAAATGAGTTCACAATGAAAAACAATACATGGCCATATTTCTAATGATTATCATAGAAAGAATGTAGCCAGCTACATTTCCTAATGTTTTGCTTAAAGTTAATCTTGAGACGGGGCATCATAGTGTTAAGCTTTCTGCAGAGTTTGAGAAATCTGTACAGCTGCCACTGCTATCTTGATTTCCTTGCGTTTTTTTCTCCTCTCCGTTCTCGGCCGGTCTGCTCCTCCCCCTTCCTCTCTGAGCAGGGCAAGCAGGCCCGTTGCCCTAGCGACTCCAGACCGACATAACATGTACACATGCTGCTCCAGAGCCAGTACTGTTCTTGCTTCAGACAAGCATGCGTCAAAACTCTGTTCGTTTGCACAATGTCTTTCATTCACATTCGCTTGTAAATGTCCAAACGCACCAAAAATGACATTCGGTAGCTCCTACCTATATATGTATAACTTTATGAGCTGGACTGCCGGTCTTTGCAATTTGTTTATTTATGTTTGCGCTCATTAGCATATTTAGCTAGCAGCTTCCATGGAAATTCGTTATTACTTGTTCTAATTTTGTTAGCATTCTGGTAATAGACACCCAGACGCTTTTTGGCGACCCTTACGTACTAAACCGGGATGCGAGAAGGACAGTAATGACGATAAGAAAATGTTGATACCGCCCAACCCTAATCACAATGGAATCTAACAACAATGGCTAGTGCAAGTATATTCCAAGCCATTTCTTTATCTTAAAACTAATGGTCTATCCCTCTTCATCTAACTCCAGTGGAACTGATGGGAAACTAGAATAAAAAACAAAACGTTTCTAGCATTAATATTTGACACAAATAATAGTACCAGATATTGTTTACAGCCGCCACTAGGTAAATACCCATAGCTGATTCAGCTGCCACCAGAGGTATTCCACAGCTCTTTGAACCAGCATCTGTTTCTAGGTCCAGGGGGAGAGGGAGAGAGGGGCCAGGGCGTTTATAGAACAGGTACTCACACAATCTGTCTCTCTATTTCTCTCCCTCTATCACACTCGCTCCATTACACAAACGCATAAACACCCAATAATTCTCTCCATAAACAAGCATTCTCCCCCTTTCTCGTTCTCGCACACACCAAGCAAGCCCAAAACTCCATCCTCTGAGAGAGACCGTGCCAAACACTGGGACCGGGAAAACTACAAAGCAGATCGAAGCTGAGCAGTTGGCATGATTACTGACGTTCCTGGTTCCAGTGACATATGGGGTGTGTTGCTTCATGCCAAATAATCCCAAAATCTATTTCCTCTTTATTTAAAAAAGTAAAAGCTTCCAGTCTCTCATCACTGTATGAGAGCAGGTATCCAGAGAGCCAGAGCTGGAATTAAATCCTCCTACTCCTCTAATACACACCCAAGGTCACAGAGAATACCAGTCACTGGGACGATAACATTACACTGAAGACAATGTAATGTTATGGGAAGGTGATAACCGACAGCTGAAAAGAAAGCAGGTAATTTCGAGCATGCTAGAATGATAGTAACGACAAAAAAATGATCAGCATTCTGCACCTCTTCTCTATGTACTCTGATTGGAGCATATGGACTGGGTGTTTTGGGGGAAGAGGAGGGAGGATTTCCAGACGCATTGTAATAGATGAGCCATTCAATTCAAATGCCTGTGTGCAATGTCAGCTATTCCAGGATATTCTAGGATATTCTTCAAAAAACGAAATAAATCTCACTCATGTGAAGCCAGTTCAATTCCATCACAGCTTTCTACTGTAGTTCTTTAATATCCATCATTGGGGGACCGAGTGGCGCATCATTGGTGGACCGGTCTATGGCACTGCATCGCAAGAGGCGTCACGACAGACCCTGGTTTGATCCCAGGCTGTATCACAACCGGCCGTGATCGGGAGTCCCATTAGGTGGCGCACAATTGGCCCAGCTTCATCCGAGTTAGGGGAGGGTTTGGCCGGGGTAGGCCTTCATTGTAAATAAGAATTTGTTCTTAACTGACTTGCCTAGATAAATAAAGGTTCAACAAATAAAACATGATTTAGCAGTTTGGGTTGTTATGCAAAGATAACCCTATAAAATAACGTTTCCATACCAGAGGTCTAATCCTCAGGTGCAGAAAAGAGGAACTATTTACACAGTGTGTTTTCCAATTATAAGTCATGAGAGATCCACTGCAGTTGGCTTGTAGACAGAATTATTATTAAGATTTGTCATTTATAAATGGAGTGGTGGCGGTAACCACTGCATTACACCAATGTTCTGGGCATGGTACTTTGAATGGGTAGCTTAGCTAAGTGAGTGTCCAATACAATGATGAACATGAGTCTATGTGAATATACATTCAGTGCCCAGTTTATTAGGTACACCCATCAAGTACCGGGTCGGACCCTCCTTTGCCTCCAGAACAACATGAATTCTTTGGGGCATGTAAACGTTGCTCAATTGGTATCAAGGGACCTAACGTGTGCCAGGAAAACATTTCCCACACCATTAAACCACCCCACCAGCCTGTACTGTTGACACCAGGCAGGATGGGGCAATGGACTCATGCTGCTTACAGCAAAACCTGACTCTGCAATCAGCATGACGCAACAGGAACCGGGATTCGTCGGCAACTTGATCTTATAACTTCACTTCGGGATTTGACATAATTGGATGAACGTTGATTTTTGACCCATTAATTCCACATGGTTACAGGGTTAATTTCACATGGTTACAGGGTTAAAACAGTGCTGTGCCAAAATTTTTGTATTTATGGGGTGAGCACCGAGGACAGCATATATCCACGTCCTCAGGACCTTCTCAAAATTCTGAATTCGATGTGTGTTTCTAGTGACCAGTGTTGGTGATCGCGTGCCCACTGGAGCTGCTTGTTCTTGTTTTTAGCTGATAGGAGTGGAACCCGGTGTGCTCGTCTGCTGCAATAACCCATCCGTGACAAAGATAGACGAGTTGTGCGTTAAGATATGCTGTTCTACACACCACTGTTGTACTGCACCGTTATTTGCCTGTTTGTGTCCCACCTGTCAGCTTGCCACGATTCTTGCCATTCACTTCGCCCTCTCATCAACGAGCGTATTTTGCCCACAGGACTGCCGCAGCCTGGATGTTTTTTGTATGTCGCACCATTCTCGATAAACCCTAGACATTGTCGTGTGTGAAAAGCCCAATTGGCCGGCCCTTTGAGGTACTGGAACCGTCGTGCCTGGCACCGATGACCATACCATGCTCAGAGTCGCGTAGGTCACTTGTTTTTCCCATTCTAACGTTCAATCGAACAGTAACTGAATGCCTTGATGCCTGTCTACCTGCTTTATATAGCAAGCCACGGCCGTGTGACTCACTGTCTGTAGGAGCAATCCATTTTTGTGAACGAGGTGATGTACCTAATAAACTGAGTATATGTCTATGGCCCAGTAGAGTAGAGTACCTGTGCTTTGGCCAGTCTCTTCTCCAGCATCTCTCGCTCTCTCTCCGTCTGCACCAGCCGCTTGTTCAGCTCCACCACGTCCCCCTTCAATGAGGCCAGGGCTGCCAGGTGGAGCTAAAGAGAGAGGGGAGAGGAGAGAGTGTTACGACCATAACACACACACACACCAAGTTACAACAGATTCAGTGAGTACAGAGCACACGCACTTCTTTGTCCTCACACATAGACACTCTAGGGAAGGGTTTAAGCCCAAAGCAGAACAGAGAGAGTGCTAACACTAGCATGTGGATCACGCAGACTTGTCACTTGGGTGGGCCGAGGTGTCACACACATACACACAAGCCTGTTCAACTATCTGAGGGATCACAAATTTCATATACACACTCCTCTAGTCAGGTAACCTGCTCACAGTCATGCTTTAAACGGTATGCTTTCCTAATACCAAAGGCAACTTCCATTAAAAAAAAATATGACCAAGTCTTTTAAATGGTACAGGTTAAGTTAGTTACAGAGGAGAGGACTACCTTGGCTTAAACTTTTAAAAAAAACCCAGCAGTCATGCTTTCTCATATCAAGGGAAAAGTCTCTCAAACTAAATATAAGCCCAGGGACATTCAAAAACTCTGCTCTTACCCCTTACCTCAGCATATAGCAACAGAAGAACAGAAAACTCTGCTCTTACCCCTTACCTCAGCATATAGCAACAGAAGAACAGAAAACTCTCGGAACGAGGGATAAGAAAAAGACTGCAATCTTCTCTGCGACAAGCTTTCTGTTTCGCCATGCAGTGGGGAGGCTTAACTCTCAGAGGAACTAAAGCTGTCATGACTAAGCAGAGACCAAGTCCAGACACATCACATGGGACTGCATGCCACTAAGCTGCAAGGAGAGTCCTTTCCAAACGAGACAGGGGAGCTGACTTGGTTTTCAAGCGAAGAAAGACCAACTTCCAAATATATCCAATCCTGGTCTGTGATTCTTAAATTAGCCTCTACTGCTAACCTAACTCAAACCAGCCCCTGAAGATTTATTTTCACTGCTTGAGTTTGCAGTATAGCCTAGTGGTTCCAAAACTTTTTGGAGACCAAACTAAAACAAATGATCTTGTGGACATCTAGACAAAGCAATGTTGTAAGCCTAACCAGTGACCACAGCACAATCAGCACAAGCCAAAACTCAGTAAGAATTGTCCGTGACCCACCAAGTGTGTGTCTACCTACTATTTTGCAAACAGGCTACACAAAGAACAGGCTTACAATAATTAATGGTGAATATTTTGGACTCAGTACTTTTGACAATAACTCCTGAATAGTACATTCTTGGTGAAAGGTCAGTTGCACAAAAGGAAAGTGTTATTCATTTACACAACTTCAAGGTGAATCTTTTTTTCCCCACTTTACCTACATTTTCTCTATACAAAGAACTCCATACACACGGACTCTTAAAACCATAACTATGGATAGAACATTGCTGCGTCGGCAGCGATTTGAATTAATTAACCAGCGATAGTGTGTTTCCTCTGCCGTCTCTGATGAGCCCTGAGCGGAAGAAAAGCTTTGAATGAATCCTCTCAGGAAGTGAAAAAACCCCGGAAACATCACAGAGATGGACCGCAAGGTTCACCTGCTGTTCCAAATGGACTATTTAACACTCAAGCAGAGAGAGAGATGGAGGGAGCATTTCAAATAAGGGATGTTTATTTAAGGCCTTATTTCATAGATAGAGGGAAGATCCAGTGGGGAAGATCCAGTAGGGAAGATCCAGTGGGGAAGATCCAGTGGGAAAGATCCAGTGGGGAAGATCCAGTGGGGAAGATCCAGTGGGGAAGATCCAGTGGGGAAGATCCAGGTAAAGTGGATAGTAAAACATCTTCTCCTGATACTGAACAGTGAGCCTCTTTGCACCTGCAAGCACATTGCTATGTGACTGTTCACAAAATGTTTAATCTAAATCAATTCGGTATTAGATACACAGCATTGGCCATTATATATATTTATATAAAACACTGTAGTTTGTATGAAAAGGCTTGCATGATAAGTAAATGAGTGAGACAATGACATAAATCCATATATCGTTTAAACAGTCATCTTCATCATTCACTCAACTGGAGGGGCCAACCACCAGAACTAACCCTTGGTCCACATCCAATCAGAAGAGCATCCAAAACCACTGAACCCCGTGAAAGAAATCTATAAGAGTCGGGAGAGAGATCAGCGGTGGAAAGAGGAAATGACACGAAAGACAGACAGAAAAGCAGGCCGGCAGAGGTATGAAGTAGAGGTAATTAGTGACCCCATACAGTACACAAGCATGACCCTTGATCTCAGTGTTGGGTATTCACCATGAGGAGAGAAAAGGACGGGGTAGCCTTGACCTTCTTACTCTATTTCAGTGGTCATCAAATGGTTGATTGCGATCGACTGGTCGATGGCCAAGGCATTCCTAGTCGATCGCCAAAAATGTATATAAAAAACAACAACGATAAAGCCTTGCATTCCTTATTTTTTTCTGTCTCGCGCTGTTGGCAGTAGGTGCACTTATTTCAGCTGCCCTGTGCCCCGGGTAGGCGAAGTGTTCCCATTTTGAACCATTTCATGTGTTTCAAGGTAAAAACTACGCCTACTCTGCATGCCCGGAGAGCAAATCAAGTGCACCCATAGGCCTACCGCTAGCCAATCGGATTGCTCAGATCACCATGTCTGTCTGCAGTTTGCTGGAGTGTGCAGAAAAGTTGATACTTTGATTTCAAAAAGTCTAAAACCATGACTAGAGAGAGACTTTCAACGAATACAGCCAAGAGGTCCTGTTATGATTGAGTTCATGTTTTTATTCAGCACTGTCAACACTTTTTATTCAACACTTTTATAAAGCATGATATTCTCTCTTCCACTTGCGCTGCAACCAGCACTGCAGCTTCAATGAATGAGTAGCAAATTGTAGCGATAGGATTGTGTTGTTATTATTAGCGGATGTGTTTTTTAATATCGAGGAATATTTCACTTTCTCTGGTCATAGGACTAACAACATGAATGCATGAGGCAGAAATAATGTGGTGTTTTGCCATCAGCTCAAAGACATTGTCCCCTTTTTGCTCAGTATCTGCAGAGGGTGAGAGCTGAGGGACGGTCTGACTGTGAGAGGCAGAACCTCTGATGCTCTCCCTCCGCAGAGAATGACCATCAGATGCAAGCAGAATCAGTCCAGTAAAATAAAGAAAGCACATTATTTCAATGTATGCTCTCGGCTCAGAAGAGTTTGGGGACCACTGCTCTATTTCAATGACAGTTCTTCAAATGGAGTTATTGAATACAGTAGTTAGTGCTGAGGGATTAACCGAAATGTCTGTAATTTTCAGTTTTGAAACAACTATTTGACCAACATCGGTTCAATTATTTGAATTCCATTTAGTTTAGTTAATTTTTTCTCTCTCGATGCTCAGTTTCTCTAGAGATAAATCAGATCAAGCACGAACTGTGTGATGTAGTAGGGAGTTGTAGTTTCCAACAGGCCAATATTCGACATAGTTTAGCGCATAAATTATGGTAATTAACTACAATAACAATAATCCATTGCTCTCCTACTTGTCTAGTTTGTGTGAAACAGACAAGGAGATCGAGAGAAGAACGGGTGATCTTTTCTTCACAAAGTATCTCTACCCAAAAAAATACATTCAAGCAGTCATAAAAGTATGCCATTTACTTTGAAGATCTACTAAAATAAATGTTTTGTCAGACCGCATTGGCAGCAGCAATAGAGAGATGAGATGACTTGGAATGAAATAATAATGTAATCAAATAAAACAAATGTAATATATACACAACAACTGAAATATTTCATTAAAGTAAAGTAATGTGAATAAATGATGATTAATAAGTGATAAGCAGTAATGGGCAGTCACTACCATCAAGGGAATTGTATTGTTTTATTCTGTTTTCAAATCAAACTTTATCGGTCACTTCCGCCGAATACAACAAGTGTAGACCTTACCGTGAAATGCTTACTTACAAGCCCTTAACCAACAGTGCAGTTCAAGAAGAGTTGTTACAGCATTCAACCCACATAATGCATAGCACATTTAGTCTCCTACGTTTTTTATCGAAAACGAAATCTGTGTTGTTTTTTAATAATCGAACCAACCTCATAAAGCACTAATTGCTCAGCACTAACAGTAATTATTTGGTGCCAAAAGAGAAGTCTTGTTGCCTACATAATTTGCCTGAGTAGTTATGATCAAAGCTAGTTCCGTGGCCACAAATCATGAGTAGTAGTAATCATACAGGCCAATGTTTTGCTCTCTCTGCACTATTATTTCTAAGAGGCCTGGAGTTAATTACATAATTCCTCCTAAATGTTTTGAATTTTCCTCTGACCTGATATTTAGCTCTCAATGATTGGCTGACCTGGCCTTCAGTGTGTGTGTGTGTGTGTGTGTGATTTAATATAATTTTTCTGGCAGACAAGTGACCCTTGCAGTCTGAGGCGACAAGCTGGCACTGATGTGTTTACTGAGTTCTGCCTGGGAAGGTTCTTAGCCCTCTCTCCTATCTCTCCCTCACACACACACACACACACAGAGCTAGGGCCCATTTCAGGCTCCGGGGGGAGTTAGGCATATCTCATGGGTAAAATGGTATTAATTAGAGCTCCATGATGCACTTCCATTATCTATTTGAGGGAGTAGGGGGCAGGGAGTGAGGGGTTGGGGAGGAGAGGGCCGTTCTACAGATTCCACTCCCGGGAATTCAGGGTTCTTCTTTTCCCGACAGAGGGCAATCCTCTAACACCTCCATCACTGCCATGTCAACCTTACACACAATCCTTAAAACCTGTTAAACGTAACTAAATGTAATCAAAAATGTAATCTACGTAATCCCCAGAAGTAATTATTTATCATGAGAGGGCCATAAACAACAACTAGAAAGGCGGCGTACTCCAAGAAAGGCTAAAAGCTCACCTTTCTGGTAAAACATTGTTACAAATCCCCTTTGAGGACAAATCATAAATATGGTAAAAATATGAAATATTTGATATAATTTACAGTAGGGAGAACAAGTATTTGATACACTGCTGATTTTGCAGGTTTTCCTACTTACAAAGCATGTAGAGGTCTATAATTTTTTATCATAGGTACACTTCAACTGTGAGAGACAGAATGTAAAACAAAAATCCAGAAAATCACATTGTATGATTTTTAAGTAATTAATTTGCATTTTATTGCATGACAATATTTGTATTTGATCACCTACTGTCACGATCGTGTGGAAGAGATTCGGACCAAACGCAGCATGAGAAAATAAGCCATCTTCTTTTAATAAATGAACGAAGATGAACATGAAACGAAAACACTATACAAACAAACAAAAAACAACAAATGATCGTGAAGCTAAATAACGCAAGTGCACAGACAAGCAACAAACGTTAAACAAGACAACTACCCACAAAAGCCTACTGCCTATGGCTACCTAAATATGGCTCCCAATCAGAGACAAATGAATGACAGCTGTCTCTGATTGAGACCCAATCTAGGCAGCCATAGACATAACTAGACAACCAACAATACTCATCCCATACACATACAACACCCATAGATAACCAAACACACACAACATACAATGCCCACCCAACTCACGCCCTGACCAACTAAACATAATCAAAATAACATAAAAATAGGTCAGGAACGTGACATAACCCCCCCTCAAGGTGCGTACTCCGAACGCACCACCAAAAGTCTAGGGGAGGGTCTGGGAGGGCATCTGGCCAGTGGTGGCTCCGGCTCTGGACGCTGCCCCCACACCACCATAGTCACTCCCCGCTTCCGTATCCCCCCCCAATGACCACCCTCCAACTAAAACCACCTAACTGAAGGGCAGCATCGGGATAAGGGGCAACACCGGGATGAGGGACGGCAGCTCCGGGCTGAGGACGGCAGCTCCGGGCTGAGGGACGGCAGCTCCGGGCTGAGGGACGGCAGCTCCGGGCTGGCTGGCGGATCCTGGCTGGCTGACGGCTCTGGCTGGTCATGGCTGGCTGACGGCTCTGGGCTGGGTCATAGCTGGCTGACGGCTCTAGGCTGGTCATGGCTGGCTGACGGCTCTGGCTGGTCATGGCTCGCTGACGCTCTGGCTGTCATGGCTCGCTGACGGCTCTGGCTGGTCATGGCTCGCTGACGGCTGGCGGTCATGGCTCGCTGACGGCTCTGGCTGATCCGGTCTGGCGGAAGGTCACCTCTGGCTTGCGATCCGGTCTGGCGAAGGCTCTGGCTGATCCGGTCTGCGGAAGCTCTGGCTGATCCGGTCTGGCGGAAGGCTCTGGCTATCCGGTCTGCGGAAGGCTCTGGCTGATCCGTCTGGCGGACGGCTCTGTTAGGCTCATGGCAGACGGCGGCTTTGCAGGCTCATGGCAGACGGGCGGCTTTGCAGGCTCATGGCAGACGGACAGTTCAGACGCGTTGGGCAGACGGGCAGTTCAGGCGCCGCTGGGCAGACGGGCAGTTCAGGCGCCGTGGGCAGACGGGCAGTTCAGGCGCCGCTGGGCAGACGGCAGTTCAGGCCGCTGGCAGACGGCAGTTCAGCGCCGCTGGGCAGACGGCAGACTCTGGCCGGCTGAGACGCACTGTAGGCCTGGTGCGTGTACCGGAACTGGAGGTACCGCGGCTAAGACACGCACCTTCAGGCTAGTGCGGGGAACAACAACAGGGCACACTGGCTCTCGTGGCGCACTCTAGGCCTGGTGCGTGGTACCGGAACTGGAGGTACCGGGCTAGGGCACGCACCTCAGGGCGAGTGCGGGGAGAAGGAACAGTGCGTACAGGGCTCTGGAGACGCACAGGAGGCTTGGTGCGTGGTGCCGGAACTGGAGGCACTGGGCTGGAGACACGCACCATAGGGAGAGTGCGTGGAGGAGGAACAGGGCTCTGGAGATGCACTGGAAGCCTGGTGCGTGGTGTAGGCACTGGTGGACTGAGCTGGGTGGAAGGTGGCGCCGGATAACCGGACCGTGAAGGAGGACACGTGCTCTTGAGGACCGAGCCTCCCCAACCTTACCAGGTTGAATGGTCCCCGTAGCCCTGCCAGTGCGGCGAGGTGGAAAGCCCGCACTGGCTATGCAGGCGAACCGGGGACACCACCTGTAAGGCTGGTGCCAGTACGCCGGCCCGAGGAGACGTACTGGAGACCAGATACGTTGGGCCGGCTTCATGGCACCGGCTCGATGCCCAACCTAGCCCTCCCAGTGCGGCAAGGTGGAATAGCCCGCACTGGGCTAAGCACGCGTACTGGGACACCGTGCGCTTTACCGCATAACACGGTGTCTGACCAGTACGACGCTCTCTCACTCCACGGCAAGCCCGGGGAGTTGGCTCAGGATCCAACCCGGCTTCGCCACACTCCCTTTAGCCCCCCCCAAGAAATTTTTGGGTGTTACTTCACGGGCTTTTCAGGCTTCCGTGCAAGACGTGTCCCTCATAACTCCGGTTTCTCACTCCGGTAGCCTCTGCTCTCCTCAGTGCCTCCAGCTGTTCCATGGGAGGCGATCCCTTCCAGCCAGGATCTCCTCCCATGTGTAGCAACCTTTACCGTCCAAAACATCCTCCCATGTCCATGAGTCCTGTTTACTTTGCCGCTGTTGTTGTTCCGCTCACGCTGCTTGATCCTGTTGTGGTGGGTAGTTCTGTCACGATCGTGTGGAAGAGATTCGGACCAAAACGCAGCATGAGGAAAATAAGCCATCTTCTTTTAATAAATGAACGAAGATGAACATGAAACGAAAACACTATACAAACAAACAAAAAACAACAAATGATCGTGAAGCTAAATAACGCAAGTGCACAGACAAGCAAACAACGTTAAACAAGACAACTACCCACAAAAGCCTACTGCTATGGCTACCTTAAATATGGCTCCCAATCAGAGACAAATGAATGACAGCTGTCTCTTGATTGAGACCCAATCTAGGCAGCCATAGACATAACTAGACAACCTAACAATACTCTATCCCATACACATACAACACCCATAGACTAACCAAAACACACACAACATACAATGCCCCCCAACTCACGCCCTGACCAACTAAACATAATCAAAATAACATAAAAATAGGTCAGGAACGTGACACCTACCAACCAGTAAGAATTCCGGCTCTCACAGCCTGTTAGTTTTTCTTTAAGAAGCCCTCTGTTCTCCACTCATTACCTGTATTAAACTGCACCTGTTGAACTCGTTACCTGTATAAAAGACACCTGTCCACACCACTCAATCAAACAGACTCCAACCTCTCACAATGGCCAAGACCAGAAGCTGGTAAGGACATCAGGGATAAAATTGCAGACCTACACAAGGCTGGATGGGCTACAGGACAATAGGCAAGCAGCTTGGTGAGAAGGCAACAACTGTGGCACAATTATTAGAAAAGGAAGAAGTTCAAGATGACGGTCAATCACCCTCGGTCTGGGGCTCCATGCAAGATCTTACCTCGTGGGGCATCAATGATCATGAGGAATGTGAGGGATCAGCCAGAACTACACGCAGGACCTGGTCAATGACCTGAAGAGAGCTGGGACCACAGTCTCAAAGAAAACCATTAGTAACACACTACGCCGTCATGGATTAAAATCCTGCAGCGCACGCAAGGTCCCCCTGCTCAAGCCAGCACATGTCAGGCCGTCTGAAGTTTGCCAATGACCATCTGGATGATCCAGAGGAGAAGGAGAAGGTCATGTGGTCTGATGAGACAAAAATAGAGCTTTTTGCTCTAAACTCCACTCGCCGTGTTTGGAGGAATAGAAGGATGAGTACAACCCAAGAACACCATCCCAACCGTGAAGCATGGAGGTGGAAACATCATTTCTTTGGGGATGCTTTTCTGCAAAAGGGACAGGACGACTGCACCGTATTGAGGGAGGATGGATGGGGCCATGTATCGCGAGATCTTGACCAACAACCTCCTTCCCTCAGTAAGAGCATTGAAGATGGTCGTGGCTGGGTCTTCCAGCATGACAACGACCCGAAACACACAGCCAGGGCAACTAAGGAGTGGGTCCGTAAGAAGCATCTCAAGGTCCTGGAGTGGCCTAGCCAGTCTCCAGACCTGAACCCAATAGAATCTTTGGAGGGAGCCGAAAGTCCGTATTGCCCAGCGACAGCCCCGAAACCTGAAGGATCTGGAGAAGTCTGGATGGAGGAGTGGCCAAAATCCCTGCTGCATGTTGTGCAAACCTGGTCAAGAACTACAGGAACGTATGATCTCTGTAATTGCAAACTAAGGTTTCTGTACCAAATATTCCAGTTCTGCTTTTCTGATGTATCAAATACTTATGTCATGCAATAAAAGCAAATTAATTACTTAAAAATCATACAATGTGATTTTCTGGATTTTTGTTTTAGATTCCTTCTCTCACAGTTGAAGTGTACCTATGATAAAAATGACAGACCTCTACATGCTTTGTAAGTAGGAAAACCTGCAAAATCGTCAGTGTATCAAATACTTGTTCTCCCCACTGTATATGCTTTCTAAATATAGTATAATCAAATTATAAAACAACTAAATATAAGATTTTGCCTTCCTTACAATATACAGTATTTGTATGTTTAGTGTTAGACAAAATGTACATGTCTAAACAAAAAAATACTCCACTTCGGCCAGATGATCACATGACCCATCAAGTTAGCCAGGTGTGTCTGGGGCTGATTACGTGGCCATCTATTGTATTTCATGAACATGTGTACATGTCTAGACAACAGTGACCCATCCACTTAGCTGGATGTGGCTGAGGGGGTGGTTATAGCATTTCTTTCACATGAACCATCAATTTAGACACGTGTGTCTGGGTAAGCGTCATCCAATAATGCTAAAACATTTCAAACATATTTTTAGCATCATGCAGGTCACCAAAACAGCGGACTTTACGTCTAAAAGGTTTTAAATAAAGCAGGAATCAAAGCCTTACCCTTTCAGTTTAATATAACTTCCCAGCAAGATCGATGGTAGAATATTATTATTTATTTTGTTATGAGCCTGGCCTTACTTCTATTACAGCATATTGGATGACTGTCAATCATGTTCCATTCACCCCAACAACAACAAATCTCTCTCTCAGGAGCCTCCAAGGTTTTGCATTTTTGTATTGACGTCAATGAACCCAGAGGAGGACTCCAGCTACACCATGGTGTTTTAATCAGTTATTTGGTGCCATGTGAATGTAGTTAGATTGATCCCCTTCCTCGTCTGAGGAGCCTCCACTGGTAGAGATACATTATCATTACTATGGACATATCATATCTAGCCTAAACCAGCAAAAAAATAAAAATAATGTAGGACTATATGTTCCCCATATGGTGAAACCTTCACAAATACAAGAGTGCCACATACCAAAATGATATCTGGTCAGGTTTAATATATGTTAACCAATTAAATTGCCTTATCTGAAGGCTACGATAGTGAGTGACCTTATAAAGGTTGTCCCCAATCTCTGTCTGAGCTATTAACTTGTTGCCACTGTCCCCATTGTAAAAATGTATAAGACCAACAGTACAGTGGGTTTGGTACTAGGGACTATGCTTGACTGAAACCTCTGTGTTTGTACTGTGGAAATGTGTACTAAATCCACCAAATGAAGAGGGCAACATTGTTCATTAGCCATCACTAAGGCAGAATTAAGCCAGTACAACTACAACCTTTACAAAGTACAGGAGAGGCAAACAATTCAACAGCAGCGCAGTAGCTATGCAGCCTATTTATCTCATACAGAGCCTTCAGAAAGTATTCACACCCATTGACTTGTTCTACATTTTGTTGTTACAGCCTAAATTTAAAATGGATTCAATTGAGATCACGTGTCACTGGCCTACACACAATACCCCATAATGTCAAAGTGGAATTATGTTTTTAGAATTATTTTCAAATTAATTAAAAATGAAAAACTGAAATATCTTGAGTCAATGAGTATTCAACCTCTTTGTTATGGCAAGCCTAAATAAGTTAAGGAGTAAAAATGTTCTTAACAAGTTGCATTGATTCACTCAGTGTGCAATAATAGTGTTTAACATGATTTTTGATTGACTACCTCATCTCTGTAACCCACACATACAATTAAGGTAATTCAGTTGAGTAGTGAATTTCAAACACAGATTCAACCAGAAAGACCAGGGAGGCTTTCCAATGCCTCACAAAGAAGGGCACTTATTGGTAGATGGGTAAAAATTAAAAAAGCAGACGGGTGAAGTTATTAATTACACTTTGGACGGTGTATCAATACACCCAGTCACTACAAAGATACTAACTCAGTTGCAGGAGAGGAAGGAAACAGCTCAGGGATTTCACCATGAGGCTAATGGTGATTTTAAAACTCTTACCGAGTTTAATGGCTGTGATAGGAGACAACTGAGGATGGATCAACAACATTGTATTTACTCCACAATACTAACTGAAATGACAGAGTGAAAAGAATGAAGCCTGTACAGAATAAAAAATATTCAAAAACATGCATCCTGTTTGCAATAAGGCACTAACGTAAAACTGCAAACAAATTGTGGCAAAGTAATTAACTTCATGTCCTGATTACCCACTGCTGGTTTGCTTCTGAAGCTAAGCAGGATTGGTCCTGGTCAGTCCCTAGATGGGAGACCAGATGCTGCTGGATGTGGTGTTGGAGGGTCAGTATGAGGCACTCTTTCCTCTGGTCAAAAATAATAATAATATCCCAACACCCCAGGGCAGTGATTGAGGACATTGCCCTGTGTAGGGTGCTGTTTTTCGGGTGGGACGTTAAACAGGTGTCCTGACTCTCTGTGGTCACTAAAGATCCCATGGCACTTATCCTAATAAGAAAAACCCTGGAATGAGTAGGTGTGTCCAAACTTTTGATTGGTACTGTATATTGACTCAGGGGGTTAAATATGAGTGTTTTATTTTTCATTAATATTTTACAAATGTTAGAATTTTACTTCCAATTTGACAGAGTATTTTGTGTAGATCGCTGACAAAAAAATTACAATTAAATCATTGTGTAACAACAAAATGTGGAAAGAGTCAAGGGGTGTGAATACTTTCTGAAGGCACTCACTATAGCTGCCCTACTTAACCAACAGAACAATTAATTGCCCTCTCAGGGTGCGCAAACAGACACTCCTAAAGAGGCTGTAAGCAATTTCACCTTGCCACCCGACACCAAAAATAGTTTGGTGCTCCACATGCTGAGGGAAAATGTGATTCATATATCTAACTTGTGTTATTGCCAGAAGACAGGGACAAATGATCACATGGTAACTATTCAATGTTGAAGCTTTGGGTGGTGGACCATTCTTGATACACACGGGGAACTGTTGAGCGTGAAAAACCCATCAACGGTGCAGTTCTTAACACAAACCGGTGCACCTGGTTCAAAGGCACTTAAATATTATGTCTTTCCCATTCACCCTCTGAATGGCACACAAACACAATCCATGTCAATTGTCTCAAGGTTTTCAAATTATTCTTAAATCTGTCTCCTCCCATTCATCTACACTGATTGAAGTGGATTTAACAAGTGACATCAATAAGGGATCATAGCTTTCACCTGGATTCACCTGCTCAGTCTGGCATGGAGAGAGCAGGAGTTCATAATGTTTTGTACACTCAATGTACATGGTCCAGAACGTTTTTTTTTGTATTATTGTGTGGCAGGATACATGTTGGGGATATTTTGAAGAAGATGTTTGGTAATGCATTATTGTAATGTAACTTCTTTATATAAAAGTACCATGTATGTAAAATGTATGTATATGTAGAAAAAAAGCTGTAAAAAAGATATTTGTTCTCCGAAGAGGTGGAGGGGTGACATTTTTTAAAATAATAAATAAATAAAGACTGCCTCTGGGTTAGAGGATTTTTGCTAACTAATGATCTTGTACAGTTCGCTGAGTGTCGCCTTGATGTTTGCTTGTGGCGGTATGTACAAAGCTGTGATAATAAACCATGTGAATTCCCTCAGCATTCAGTGGTGTCGGCATATTAAGCATCAGAAACTCCAGTTTGGGTGAAGAGGAGATCGAGTTATTTTGTTGTATGTAGCTTCCTATTCATGATCCAGAAGTGTTTGTCGGTCATAGGAAATTATTGCATGAACATTCTGAGCAAACAAAGTAATAATTAACGCAAAAATAGCCACAAAAAAGCAAGGTCGAGCAGGAAATGGCAAGACACGCACCCTCCTCAGCACCGCCATCTTATTCAGTAGTACTGTGTTGTACCTAGTGATGAATTGTTTTGTTGTTATTGTTTTCCCCCAGTATATGGCGCTGCTGACAACTGCCTTTACAGGCATGAGCCCTTAGTCCAATTGACTTAACTTCTATTGCAGGGTGTGTGTATCAGGTTAACATACAAAACTGACCTTGGATCAGTCCTAAAGGATCAGACAGCTTCTCGGCATTCCAGCCATACGTCACTGGTCATTTCTCTGTGATTATAATTACCTTAAAAGCATTGGAATTTCTAGAGAGACCCACACACGCCACACATCCAACCCTCAATACCTCCACCTCTCTGCAACACCCCCAACCCTCCCCATCTAGGCCCATAGGTATTCCTTTGGATAAGAACATACTCCACAATTGAGACCACAGCAGTTTGATTACTCACCCCCCCCAAAAAATATCGAAATGGTTGCTTACTACGACAGCTAGGCTAGATTTGTCAGTGACAGCATAAACACCAGTAATGGCCGTAGTGTAGGGCTGGGCAGTGTACTGTATTTTACTATATACCGGTATGGCTGCACGGACCGGTTTGGGTTTTTACTTTACCTTCTAGAATGGTATTGGAATGTTTGGTTTGTTAAATGTGATACGCTGTTGTAACGTCCGTTTTTATAGTTTACTCCGCTCTCTCTCCATGCCACTTTCCACACAGACCTAGCCCCGCCCCGTCATTCAAGGAGCTTATTTGTAGTTGCTTGACCACAAGACACTTACGATGAGTCTGCAGGGTCAGTGCAACAATGTTGATGACGACGATGTAGTTTCTGCTTTTCTTCTCAATATAAATCCACAAACGTTCAAAAATAATTTTTACATCTGCAAACAGCTAGTTTTTCTTTTCTTAGAAGGTTATGGCTAAATCGCCTTAGCTGCTAAAGCTAGCCTCTAATGCTAATCACTAATTAGCTGGCTATCTATACTGAACAAAAATATAAACGCAACATGTAAAGTGTTGGTCCCATGTTTCATGAACTGAAATAAAAGATCCAAGAAATTCTCCATACGTACAAAAAGCTAATTTCTCTCAAATTCTGTGCACAGATTTGTTTACATCCCTGTTAGTGAACATTTCTCCTTTGCCAAGATAATCCCTCCACCTGACAGGTGTGGCATATCAAGAAGCTGATTAAACAGCATGATCATTACACAGCTGCATCTTGTGCTGGGGACAATAAAAGGCCACTAAAATGTGCAGTTTTGTCACACAACACAATGCCACAGATGTCTCATGTTTTTAGGGAGCCTGCAATTGGCATGCTGACTGCAGGAATGTCCACCAGAGCTGTTGCCAGAGAATTGAATGTTAATTTCTCTACCATAAGCTGCCTCTAAAACGTTGTTTTAGAGAATTTGCCAGTACCGGCCTCACAACCACAGACCACATGTAACCACGCCTGCCCAAGACCTCCACATGGGCTTATGCGCCCTTACCTAGTCATGTGAAATGCATGACTAGGCCTAAATCAGCACGTTGTTTGTGCAACAGTATCTTCTAAATCAAAGAGGAATAGGCGAAGCATGAACATGTTAGCTATATGAAGTAGCTAAGAGAAAACATTTAATGTAGCCAAAGATTATAAGGTCCCCTAGCAAACACTGATCAATACTTTGGTTCCTACCCTGTCAGAATAAGTCCTCCCTGGAATTTTCAGTCGCTGTCATGTCAAACAACACTGTGTTCAAACTGCCAACAATTATAGTCTAACTATAGAATTAGAATACTAATTATATTTCCATGATTCCAACAGTTCACCCAAGGGTATTGATCTAAATTGCAAGTCAAATCGGAATCGGAACATTGGGCAACAAAGGCCTCCATTTTTTGCCCATGTCGTGCAGCCCTACGTGGCTGTGTGGGAATTTCAAGATTTCAAGCGAGTGCAGGAAATTTATGAAAATGTTTAACTGAACAGTATAAAACAATCATAATGGAAAAAGACCTGATGAAATCAATCTGAATGTATGTGTCGGGTCATGCACTACTGCTGAAGCAAATGTAGAACTTTTATTATTCAAAAACATCAAATACCATCATAAATTTGAAAAAAACTGTGATATGATATTTTGGCCATATCGCCCAGCCTTACCGTAGTGTGAGTCCCTAAATGAGATTTTAGAGTGTAGACTGGAGTGAGGGAGAGTTAGCTACATGCTGACACAAGGTCTCGGACAGAGCACAGCCAAGCACTTTTGCTTCCAAAGCCTTACCTCAGCACAGCAGTATACATAACCGCCTACAGTACAACTGAGGACAGGGGTCTAGGCTGCTACACACTGACAGACCCACCAGCCCATGAAAATGCTAATGGTTAACACGGCTACTCAAGTGGAACCAAAGTGGTGCCGGAGGAATACACACCAGTTAATAAGATGTGTACACACTCACCATGACCTTGCGGTGGAACTGTAACGAGAAAGCTGAGGGAGCACTAGTAGCCTATATAAGTGGATATTATAATACACAATAATGCCAATATTTTTGTATTTCTGAAAATGGTTAGCAGGCCGATTGATCTATACTCTCTAGAAGTCAAAAGCCTTGTTGACAGCGGATTCATGAATTATAGCATTATTGTTTTACAGAAATACCTAACGCAGATATAGGCTTTTAGAAGTATTGTCCTTTCATGAAGGATGACCTCTAACAAGGGGACAAGGGGGATAAGGAAGGAATCAGTGACATCCTACAGGATACATCTGGAGCAGCACGAATAACAGGCCAAGTCCTAGGGACAAAGACATAGAGATAATGAAATAATCCACTTCATTACCATTCACACAAAGCCCTTCTCGTTTAGCTTAACAGTGCCGTAAAATAGAAGGATCCCTGTGACGGTTATAAGACGCCTGAGTGCAATGAAAAAGCTATTGTTAGACAAAGTACAGCAATAATACAACTGATGGTCTGAATAAATGAAATGAAAAAGTCAAGAAAACAAAGTGGCTCTCTACACTCAACCTAAAGCACCACCACTTGACTGAGACAAGGCAAACTGAACGTGCTTCTTGGATCTGACAAAATGTAAAAAATAAATAAATAATAATAATTATATATATCAAACTCCAGCATCTGTGCCACCCTCCCTGCAAACCTCTACAGGCTCCTCAGCTGTGATTACCCCAACGGTTGACTGCTAGGCATGAACAAACTCGCCTTTCATCAACACACGCACACAAACACACACGCAGCCTGTTGTGGAGAAGCCTCCTGCTTCCTTCTTCTCATTCCCTGTCTATCTTTCCCCCTCTCCTCGACTCTCTTCCCAATTCCTCTCCTCTGTTTCTCTTCCCCAAATAGGGCCTCCGTTACCTTCCTCTCATTAGTATCCCTTCTCGGTCTCTTCTTCTCTGAAGAGATTACCAGTCTTCCCTCCTTTCCACTCTTTACTTCCTCAGTCCCGACTCATCCTCTCATCACAGTCTCTCTTCCTCTCCCCCCTTTGCTCCCTCTGTTATCCTTACCTGTGCTCCCCCTCTCCTCCTCTCCCCCTGACCAAGGCACTCTGTGTGCGTTTCTCCTCCAGGCTGTGGTTCGTTATCATCTCCTGCTCAGTGGTAGCACACGGTCCACCCAGCATTCCATTATGTTTCCTTGTGGTGGTTGGAGTTCTGTCCGCTGTGGAGGCTTGACTGTGTGAGTTCCCTCTGAAACAAGGGGCTGCGCTGCTCTCTCTCAGTTTCTTTTTCAATTTGTTGTTAGCATCGCCCTTTCCTTCCTGTCCGAGTGGAGGGTGTTGATCGCAGGGTTAGGTCTGCCTGCTATTGGAGATCGCAGGGTTAGGGCTGCCTGCTATTGGACTGAGCCCTGGTCAGAAAAATAATGGTCCCTGGGCACTCTACAAGATTTTTTAAATTTGTTTATTTATTTCACCTTTATTTAACCAGGTAGGCTAGTTGAGAACAAGTTCTCATTTACAACTGCGACCTGGCCAAGATACAGCAAAGCAGCGCGACACAAACAACAACACAGAGTTACACATGGAATAAACAAACATACAGTCAATAACACAATACAAAAAGTCTATATACAGTGTGTGCAAATGAGGTAGGATAAGGGAGGTAAGGCAATAAATAGGCCGTAGTGGCGAAATAATTACAATATAGCAATTAAACACTGGAGTGATAGATGTGCAGAAGATGAGTGTGCAAGTAGAGATACTGGAGTGCAACGGTGCAAAATAAATCAAATAAATAACAGTATGGGGATGAGGTAGTTGGATGGGTTATTTACAGATGGGCTATGTACAGGTACAGTGATCTGTGAGCTGCTCTGACAGCTGGTGCTTAAAGCTAGTGAGGGAGATATGAGTCTGACCCRCSCCCCCCCCCCCCAACTAGCACAGTGTGGAGACAGGAATATGTAATGAGAGCACATGTGTGTTTGTTTGTGTGCGCATGTTTGGATAAAGGGGTAGAGCGAAAGATTAGTGAAGTGGAAAGGACAGGCTGCGTCCAGGGTGAAAGGTCAGGAGTGAGTAGCCATGACCTGGACCTCCTGCTGGACATAGCAGACACAGAGTCTGGACATAGACCTCTCCTGAGACCACATATTCCAGGACCTAGCAGTGTAGCTTCCACCTTGAAAACAAGTACTTCACTTCATCAAAGTATGTCAAGTGCTGAATCCCTTATTTCGCTCACAAGAAAACAATAAACACCTCAAGGTTATACCTTGTTTTCCTTTTCCCCACTACTTTTACGACCGCAAAGGAATTATTACCTTGTTTGCTCCGATCCCTTCCAGTCAAGAAAACACATGTTACCTAGCAAAACCTACCTCAGTACAAAGTATAGAAACAAAGTACTACACCGCTCATTCCTCTCAGAAAACAACAAAATAAGCATAAGGGGACACAACATCCCTTTTCCCTTTCTTTAAATGAAAGTTAAAAACATTCCCTCCAAGTCCACTCTAGAAAACATACAAATGTACTGCTAGACTAGGCTGTAACAGCATAATGGAAGATATAGCCTTAACTTGCCTTTAGCAGAATCACAATAACATAAGTAGCCTCCTTGCCTGAACACAGTTAGATATAACTCCTTGGAGGCAACTGGAAATAAATCAAAGGCAAATCAGCTGTCAGATCTCTAGGGGAAAACACATAGGTACTGTAAGTGTTCTGTGCTTATAGTCACACCTAAATATATATATGTTTTCAACATTGATACAGTAAAAAAAAAAAAAAAAATCACTAATGTACAGACAAGACACTTGTCTGGAAATGCTGAAGACACAATCACGCTAATAAAAAAAACAAGACATATGTTTCAAACAAATGACTCTGTTTCAAAATTATAGCCTCAAACCATAGACAATTGGTGGACACAGCAACCCTATAAGTAGGCTTAGCCTATGTGGTGACCACAACAAAGCCCAGTTAGGGCTAGTATCACAGTCTGTAAGTTCCTTCACTTCTCACACCAAAGGCATTCGGACAGGAAGTAAACACTTGGAGGGAGAATACAGCCCAGCCCATTATTTTCCTCAGGACTTCCTGTGGGAAGTGGAGTCCCACCAGTGTACATGAAGCTGTGGGCAGGTCAAAGGTAAAAAAAAAAGAGGGGTTTCCACACGCAGGAGGCTCGGCACTGGACAATGAAACTTGTGATCACCTCACCCCGGATGAAAGAGATAGCGAACAGAGAACTAGATGCAGTGATATATACCCAACGTCTAAATAAAAACACTATTTTGCCACGGATGCAAAGACAAAACGATTCCAAGATATTCGGGTGGAAATAACAATGATCTTTGGGGTAACTTGACTTGAGTGGAATGACTTATTGTACAATAACAAATCTAGTTTGGGGAGAATTGAACTACTCGCACCACAGGATGTGCCACTAAGCAACATCTCTCAGCTTGAAATGCAATCAAAGAGTTGGTTGCTGTTGGATTCAAAAGACAAAGAGGTTGTTAAAATACATAATTACACAACCTTCAGACCTGATTTTATTATCTGTCTGTTCATACAGAATGTAGTCTTCTCTACGAGGTTAGACTTTATGATTTGTAAATAAGACTAATAAAGATAAAAGCACATTCCAGAACTATAGCAGTGTTTAAACTAGGATTTATTTCAGTAGGTGGCAGAGGGGGATTTTTTTGTTGAATGACTGAGAAGGTCACTTCTGAGGACAAGAAAAAAAGACATTCTATTCCAAAATGCATGAAAATGTAATTATTCCTTTGACACTCATCTGAAAATCAAGGACAGTGTCATTTGATCCCAATAAAGTCACCAGCCAATTCTAAATTAACCCCCAAAATAATTTAGCTAGCGTAACGTTACTGTATCAAATATAAAACAATGATTACAGACATCTATTAATAGGGTTGCGTCATAGATGGGTTAGCTGACAACGTAACGAAAATGATGTGCGCGCTTCCATGGGGCAGAAGTCAGTGTGTTGTTGTGATTCTGGATGGCCAGATTGCTAGCAAGAATGACAAGAAACTGCCATGTGGGGAATCATAAGTGGCTCGTTTAAGCTAATTTCATCTTGTTCTTGATATGTCTTGTTTGGACTGATTTCATGTCAATGCTAATATGGCTCAAATTTGCTAGCTAGCTAACCAACAACTGTAACAATGTATCAGTGAGACAACAAGTGCTCATTGTGCAAATGTATATGTTTTCAATAAACATTGAAGACGAAATACAGCTTACATGTTGTCAACAAACTAAGCCAACCTGGTCTGTTTTGCCCCATAGTTGTGAGCGCATCGGTTTTGTTGCTAAACAACCAACCAGTCATTAGAGATAGTGTTAGAGGACACAGCGCTGTATCTGTTCCATTATGGCGTCAGTGAGAGCATGGGCAGCGCCATTGAGACCATCTCCATTTTGAAGTAGTCCATTTTTTAATTCTACTACTTTTATGAGTTGGTAAACAAACTGAAAGAGTGCATACTGCCACCTGGAGTGTGTTCTTTGAACAGATATAAAGCCACGGTTGGTGATTAACTTCCAACCTCCAGTTATGGAATGTTTACTCAAGAGAATCATTTATTGACTGATCCCTCCTGATGACATGGATAGAATTATGTGATCCTTCCTTAACCCATAGGAAGTCCCACCCAGTTGACTACTTCAAAATGGTGAAAGTCCTCAATTGGCACTGCCCATACTAAAACTGGCTTTTGGGCACTAGAGTTCTCCATCTATCTCAATGGGTTGGCTACCCTTCCAGGATTACAAGCTAGCTATACCTTGGAAGTTTCTCTGACGATCTGTTGACAATCTGAGGAAGATATGTAACTTGTTGTAACTTGTCACTCTGATCTTAAAAGCGTGTCTCAGCAGAAATGTAAAAGCAAATGTTTTAATTTGTTATTTTTTTTGTGCTGGCAACAATCTAGAATTTTATTCAGCAGCGTTGGCAATAGTGCTGTATCCGACCACAATTGTAGCGGCCCTCTTTGGCTGCATTATAACAAAATCAATTGGGGCACCATGCCATGACATTTTATTTTAGATTGTCCCCGACTGTCTAGTGTTTATTAATATAGGGTAAACACATTTGCAAATTTCAGTGTCTGCCCAAACATAGGCTTACGACCTTGAAAGGGGTTCTCAGGGTCTGCATGAGCAATCAACTCAACTTCTGCATGCTTGCTCATTCACAGCTCGTTCGCTCTCCAAACAAACAAACCGCTAAAGGTATTGTTACAGAACCAGATCTGAAGGCTCACACACATTTTAAATATAAAAAAAAAGAAAGAATCCAAACATTTCAAAGGTCCCTGTATGCATGGCACTCAAGGGCACAGAAAGCACCTCCTTCTCCAAACAGCTAGGCTGCCCATGACAGCTGAAACAGAGCAGTACCGAGCCAATTGCTTTGCCCTAGTTTTTGTCAGGCCCGCAATCTGGAGGCCACGAACTGCAAGCCTGTGAACATGGCCGAGACTGCCAAATATCAGCCGTCAAATGAGCAACCCACTTCCAAAATAAGCACCTTCCCCTGGCCTAGCAACAACAATACCTGGTGTATTTGGAACACAGGAAAACACATCATCAACATCAAACCAGCTTTCCCTTACACAAAAATGTTTATGCATGCGTGCTGTTGGCAAGACCCCTGGTCTCACCTTGCTGGCTATCAGGTCAACAAGGCGGTCATGTCTAGCAATGTACAAATCCTTGTATGAACAGCAGCCATTTACAACATGGGCAATGGACTCCATTACATTTGACTCATCTAGAATACAAAATGGATCATGGTTTGCAGGGTACCAGAGTGCTAGACTATATTTTGTTGGTAGAACTTGCAGCCTCGCCTTAACAGTAAAGGTCTGAATGTCCTCGCTAATGGCAGTATTCTGGTACATGGAATGGGAGACAGAGTGGTCAGCACAGTCCAGAGCAGCGAGTTTCCCCTGCAGCCAGTCAAGTGTTGCAGTAGCTGCATCCGTCTGATCCCAAGGAGTGTTGTCCTGGATGTAGGATGAGATGTTCCATCATGGGTGACAGAAGCCTCCACAATAACACACACACACACACACACACACACACACACACACACACACACACACACACACACACACACACTCTGCTTCATTACAGAGACTTACACGCAGAGCTGTACCAAGAAAAACCATCATTATAGCATTCATTTTTTTACTCTCCTGTTAATGTTCTCACTGAGTAGCTTTAGAGATTTTATCATTTCATTTCTATAAATAGCCCGGTTTGTTTTGACTGGTGGAAAGAAACTTTGGTTTTGCAGCTTAATAGACTGTGAAAGGTGAATTATCTCCCTCTCCTCACTCTCAAGCCTCATTTCCAATTGTTAAATGCTCCAGGTCCATACCGCTGTCACTGTAATAACCATTTCAATAACACAAAAAATAACTGTACGAATGCCCAGCTGTCCCATTTTCAGTCAGCTGTTTGTAATCTATTTATAAATGTTTTGACGGTTATTTTATTTTCATGACGTCTTCATCCATAACTGGCGGTTACAGGGTTATACAGTAATTGTGCAGCCCTAATTGGCAGTAGATCTACCCTCTCTCTCAGAGAGAAATGGAGTGAGAAAGTCAGCGTGTGAGTGAGTATAGGAGATACAAAAGTGTGTATGTGTGTTTCTGATTACAAAAGTGCATGCATGTGTGATTGTGTGTTTCTGAATGTGTGCCTATGCGAAAGTGTGTGAATTTGTAAATCTATAAGTGTCAGTGTGCGTGCGCAACGTGCATAGAACACGTGTGTGTGCGTGCGTGCACATGAACATGCATGTTTTCATTAGTGTGTGTGATTCTCAGTGTTCCTCTCTCTGGGGCCCTGGTACTTCACTCTAATTACCTGCTAAAGACCTAGAGAAGGGAGTTAATGAGGGCTCCCCCAGTAAATGAATGATTTCAATTAGGCACATTGAGGTAAGGGCCCCAGTCAGTCCTGCTGCTCAAGGATACTACAACTTCAGACTGACAAGGGTCATTAGTCAGGGGATACCTTGGTTAACTTCCCTACTTTCAGCCTTGTACATATACTTTCAAACCTTATTCAAATACGTCACAGAAATACAGTAACAGTCCTTCAGAGTCATTTAAAGTGGAATTGTTTGAAAGAGATGGAATTGAAATGAATTGGCTGAAATGTGTTCATGTAGCTTGTCAGAGTTAACCTAGTTATTAGTGGCAAGGAGTTGGTTAATGTGCAGATTTCTATGGCAGTCTTGAACCCTAAAGTTAAACTGATGACAAAGACAGAACAACAAAACGTAGATGTAGATGAAAATGTCTTGTTTAGCAAGTAGCCATTCACTGTGAGTCACTTGAACAATAAACGTCAGAGAAGGCGACTGTTGAATTATAGCACTCAATGTTGTGTCAATCAATATGCTCCCTCTCTCCCATAATGAATTCAGAAATGTAACAACTTCATAAATATGTGACAGGACATTTGAAAGAGACCATCAAGTATACAGAGGGGACCCATAATTAAATATGAGGATAAATAAAATAAAAAAGGTGCCAAAGTAATTCATTCCTACACTGGGTCATTGTTCTGGTTTTCTCTACCTACCAGGAGAAGCTCGTAAATTCTACCTGCAGCCCCTGCTTCTCTCGTGTTTTCAGTTGACGGAGTTAGAAGACCACTTCAGAGGGGCCGGAAATCAAGGTTGCGTACCAACCGGTGGAGGCACAGAGACTACGTCCGTGCAGCCTCCGGGTCCGGTGTGATGTCGTCTCTTCCCTCCCTGCATCGATCGAGTGCCTCGACCGTAGTTTATGATTCTCTACGCTCCACAGTAGTACATCAGCGGCGCAAACGATGACTGAATGATACATTTACAATACTACAGCTGTTAAGTCACTGATAGATCCAGTTTGCTTTCCCTCGCCATAAATTGAAGGTAAAGGGCTTCTAAAACATCTGCCCAGACAATATATGTTTTTTCTAGTTGATGTGAGGGTAGTGAAAAAATAAACGACATGGGAGACGGGCTGTCTTTGATGGTCTAAGTACAGTTCATCTGATAAGGAAGCGTGTGCTTTCCCTGTTTAGGTTCAGAGTATGCGCTCATGCATGCAGGAATGTGATTTTCTGAAGATCAGCGTTGTGTTTGAATTGGCTGGTGGTTCTGGGGAATCTCCTAAGCCCCTGAATATTGCTTTACCAGAGCTGCAGGGTTAGTGACTGAACATTGCTTTACCAGAGCTGCAGGGTTAGTGACTGAACATTGCTTTACCAGAGCTTGGCAGGGTTAGTGACTGAACATTGCTTACAGAGTTGCAGGGTTAGTGACTGAACATCTGCTTTACCAGAGCTGCAGGGTTAGTGACTGAACATTGCTTTACCAGAGCTGCAGGGTTAGTGACTGAACATTGCTTTACCAGAGCTGCAGGGTAAGTCAGGGGAAGAAGTAAAAGTGTCAACACGTTCATGCATAATGTTCTCTCTAGCCCCTGCTCTGTCCCTAAAGAGCTCGAACACACATTGATGGTTACGAAAACTGAACTCTGTCTACTCACTCTCTCTCCACTCTTTCTCCCCAGCTCACCCTATCTCGCCATTGAAATTGGCTGCAGGCAAGGCATGACAAAGTATCCATAGGATTGAAACATACCTACAGGGCCTATAGAAAGTCTACACCTCCTTTGGATTTCTTCTAATTTTATTGTGTTACAAAGTGGGATTAAAATGGATTTGTCATTTGTTGTCAACGATCTACACAAAATACTATTGTCAAAGTGACATTTTTGAAAGATTCATGAAAATTAACACACTAATATGCCTTGATTAGATAAGTCAATACATGTTAGAAACACTTACAGCAATTACAGCTGCGAGTCTTCATGGGTAAGTCACATGATAGGTTTGCACACCTGTATTGTGAAATAATTTACCCATTATTCTTTTCAAAATTCTTCAAACTCTGTCAAAATGTTAGGGATCATGGCTAGACAGCAATAGATTTTCAAGCAGATTTAAGTAAAAATGGTAACCTGGCCACTCAGGAACATTCAATGTTGTCTTGGTAAGCAACTCCAGTGTAGATTTGGCTTTGTTTTTGTAGGTTATTTTCCTGCTGAAACGTGAATTCCTCTCCCAGTGTCTGGTGTAAAGCAGACTGAAGCAGGTTTACCTCTAGGATTTTGCTTGTGCTTAGCTGCATCCTATTTATTTTAAATCCTGAAAAGCTCCCCAGTCTTTGCAGATGTCAAGCATAACCACACCATGATGCAGCCACCACCATGCTTGAAAATAAGGCAATTACTCAGTGATGTGTTGTGTTTAACCCAAACATAAGGCTTTGAATTTAAGCAACATTTTTGCTGTGCTATTTTTTGCAGTATTACTTTAGTGCCTTCAGAAAGTATTCACATCCCTTGACTTTTCACCATTTTGTTGTGTTACAGACTGAATTTAAAAAGGATTACATTTAGATTTTGTGTCACTGCCCTACACAATTAATAAAAAATGTGAAGTTGAAATGTCTTGAGTCATTATTCAACCCCTTTTTTTATGGCAAGCCAAAATAAAGTTCAGGAGTAAAAATGTGCTTAACAATGTGCTTTAACAAGTCATATAATAAGTTGCATGGACTCACTCTGTGTGCAATAATAGTGTTTAACATGAATTTTTACTTTAATGACTACCTCATCTCTGTACCCCACACATACAATTATCTGTAAGGTCCCTCAGTCAAGCAGTGAATTTCAAACACAGAATCAAAACACAAAGACCAGGGAGGTATTCCAATGCCTCGCAAAGAAGGGCACCTATTGGTAGATGGGTTAAAAAAAGCGGACATTGAAAATCCCTTTGAGCATGGTGAAGTTATTCATTACGCTTTGGATGGTGTATCAATCCACCCAGTCACTACAAAGATACAGGCATCCTTCCTAACTTAGCTGCCAGAGAGGAAGGAAACCACACAGGGATTTCATCATGAGGACAATGGTGACTTTAAAACAGTTAGAGTTAATGGCTGTGATAGGAGAAAACTGAGGATGGATCAACATTGTAGTTACTCCACAATACTAACCTAAATGACAGAGTAAACAGACGGAAGCCTGTACAGAATAAAAATATTTTAACACATCCTGTTTGCAATTAGGCACTAAAGTAAAACTGAAAATGTGGCAAAGTGATTCACTTTATGTCCTGAATACAAAGTGTTATGTTTGGGACAAATCCAACATGACATCACTGAGTACCGCTCTTCATATTTTGAAGTATGGTGATGGCTACATCAACATTATGGGTATGCTTGTCATCGGAAAGGACTAGGGAGTTTTTTAGGATTAAAAAAACAGAAAACACAAAGCACAGGAAAAATCCTAGAGAAGAACCTGGTTCAGTCTGCTTTCCAACAGACACTGGGAGACAAATTCATCTTTCAGCAGGATATCATAAAACAACAGCCTAAACCACAAGACCAAATATACATTGGAGTTGCTTACCAAGACGACATTGAATGTTCCTGAGTGGCCTAGTTACAGTTCTGACTTAAATCGGCTTGAAAATATATGGTAAGAGTTGAACATGGCAGTCTACCCTTAACCAACAAACAACCTGACAGAGCTTGAAGAATTTTTGCAAATGTTCTAAAATCCAGGTGTGAAAAGCTCTTAGAGACTTACCCAGAAAGACTCACAGCTGTAATCGCTGCCAAAGGCGATCCTAACGTGTATTGATTCAGGGGTGTGAATAAGTTTGGGGTCACTTAGAAATGTCCTTGTTTTTGAAAGAAAAGCACATTTTTCGTCCATTAAAATAACATCAAATTGATCAGAAATACAGTGTAGACACTGTTAATGTTGTAAATGACTATTGTAGCTGGAAACGGCTGATTTTTTATGGAATATCTACATAGGCGTACAGAGGCCCATTATCAGCAACCATCACTCCTGTGTTCCAATGGCACGTTGTGTTAGCTAATCCAAGTTTCATTTTAAAAGACTAATTGATCATTAGAAAACCCTTTTGCAATTATTTTAGCACAGCTGAAACGGTTGTCCTGATTAAATAAGCAATAAAACTGGCCTTCTTTAGACTAGTTGAGTATCTGGAGCATCAGCATGTGTGGGTTCGATTACAGGCTCAAAATGGCCAGAAACAAAGTCCTTTCTTCTGAAACTCGGCAGTCTATTCTTGTTCTGAGAAATTAAGGCTATTCCATGCGAGAAATTGCCAAGAAACTGAAGATCTCGTACAACGCTGTGTACTACTCCCTTCACAGAACAGCGCAAACTGGCGCTAACCAGAATAGAAAGAGGAGTGGGAGGCCCCGGTGCACAACTGAGCAAGAGGACAAGTACATTAGAGTGTCTAGTTTGAGAAACAGATGCCTCACAAGTCCTCAACTGGCAGTTTCATTAAATAGTACCCGCAAAACACCAGTCTCAACGTCAATAGAGAAGAGGCGACTCCGGGATGCTGGCCTTCTAGACAGAGTTGCAAAGAAAATGCCACATCTCAGACTGGACAATAAAAAGAAAAGATGAACTCTGTAGTTCTGTTCAGGTCTACACGACAAGTCACCAGATACCGGACAACTACGAAGAAGGACAACAGGAGAAGATTTGTTGGAACCATTTCGGACAATCAGAGCATTACAAGCGTGCCGTGAAAGGGCCCAAACCCCTTTCCATGGTGGCCCCGTTCACCGAGAGACCCCCGGCGAACCCAGGCATTTCACGTAAATACATTCATGATTTCTTTCTCAAACGGGCGGCAGTTCATGTGCAAAGTATATGGTTACTGCAGGTGAGAGTAGTTTATGAATGTGGCAATGTTAAGTGTCTCTTTCCCTCTCTCCATCTCTTCTTTAACAAGCATCCATGTTGTTGTCATTCCCGCTAGGGACCTGTTTTCAGCGTATTAAGTCTCCAGTCAATAACTGGTGCAGTGTGTATGTTTATCCTGTGTTCCCATTTAATTAGCTAGTAAATAAAGAATTGAACTTATTTGTGTAGTATAAGTAAGGCTCGGGTTTATGCAGATGCAAGGAGGTTACGACTGTTAAGAATGATGATATGATACAAGGTTATGATTAATAAGTTGACTGTTTATAGATGTGATAGGTAACGGCCTTTTAGAGTTTAAGTCGGGAGATGGTAACTCTTTAAAGAACCGGTCTCGTGGTGCCCCAGATCCTAATGAGTTAATTAATACATGATTAATTTAAAATCGGGTAACAATCAAACATAGTTAGTTAATTAGATAAATCACAGGGTTAATGTAAAGGTCAAGTCACGACACAACAAAATATGGAATAAGTCAAGGGGTATGAATACTTTCTGAAGGCACTGTTTGCATGATTTGGAATATTTGTATTCTTCTTTTCACTCTGTCATTTAGGTCATTATTGTGGATATATTACAATGTTGTTGCTCCATCCTCGGTTTTCTCCCATCACAGCCATTGAACTCTGTAGCTGTTTTAAAATCCCCTTAATAAGACTAGGGGGCAGTATTTTCGTTTTTGGCTAAAAAAAACGTACCCATTTGAAACTGCCTATTTCTCAGCCCCCGAAACTAGAATATGCATATAATTGTCAGATTAGGATAGAAAACAACCTTTTTCTATGGCTCCCCTAAGGTGTCAACAGTCATTAGACAAAGTTTCAGGCTTTTATTTTGAAAAATGAGCGTGAAAGATCACATTGCGTAAGTGGATAGGTGGGGCCTCTCAGAGTGAGTTGTGCGCAACAGAGAACGGCGGCCATTGTTTCTCCCGGTCAGATTGAAAAAACAACACTCCCGGTTGAAATATTATCGAATATATATTTGAAAAACATCCTGAGGATTGATTATAAAAAACGTTTGACATGTTTCTGTGAACATTATGGATATTATTTGGCATTTTCGTATGCGTTTGTGACCGCTCTTTCCGGTGGATTTCGGAGCATAACGCACCAAACGAACGGAGGTATTTGGATATAAAAGTAATATTTATCGAACAAAAAGAACATTTGTTGTGTAACTGGGAGTCTCGTGAGTGGAACCCCCCGAAGATTATCAAAGGTAAGCGATTAATTTGATTGCGTTTCTTACTTCGTGACCAAGCTAACCAAGCTAATATAAGGCTAAGCTAATGTAGCATAGAAAGCTACACTCACAAAAGCTTGGATTTCTTTCGCTGTAAAATATATTTTCAAAATCTGACACGATAGGTGGATTAACAACAAGCTAAGCTGTGTTTTGGTATATTTCACTTGTGATTGCATGATTATAAATATTTTTAGTAATATTATTTGACTGTGGCCCTATGCTATGCAGCGTTGCTGATGACAATTATCCCAGATCCGGGATGGGTGGTTGAGAAAGGTTAAGCAGTTTCTTTCCTGTCCTGCAGCTCTGTTCAGAAGGATGACTGCATCTTTGATGTGTCTGGGTGGTTTAATACATCATCCACAGCACAATTATAACTTGACCATGCAGAAAGATATATTCAATGTCTGTCATCTATCAATCAATGCCCTTGCTGAGGCTTTCAAAAAGCTCCCTGGTCTTTGTAGTTGAATCTGTGCTTGAAAGTCAATACTTGACTGAGGGACCTTGTTGTATGGGGAACAGAGGAAGGGGAAGTCATTCAGAAATCATGTCAACCCCTATTATTTCACACAGAGTGAGTCCATATAACTTATTATGTGGTTTGTTAAGCCACATTTGATTTCTGAACTAATTTAGGCTTGCCTAAACATAGGGGATGAATACTTATGCACCGACTATATTTGAGTTATTTCATCTTTATTCATTTGTAAACATCTGTAGAATTACTTTTCACTTTTAACATGATGGTGTATTTTGTGTAGATCAATGAAAAAATTATATTTCAATCCCATTTTGTAACGCAACAAAATGTGAAAAAAGTTCAAGGGGGTGTAGAATTTCTATAGGCACTGTATATAGTCCCTATACAGGGATCTGGATATCTGCCATATGCTCCCTACATCTGTTTCCTCCAGGCAGCCCTCCCTGGACAGCCAAGATGGAATACCTCAACCTCTCTTAAGGTCACTCTCACTCTACTCTATACAGCGCCACTCTGCGTTTATTTGGCGGATGCTGCCCACTCCCTAGACGTTTATTTCGGAAGTTCTAGTCTGGCCAGAAAATTAAACGCTCTCAGTCAGACACAATGTCATAATTTTGACCGTGACTGTTGGGCTAGAATAGTCAGGTTAGAATAGACAATAAAACACTACTGCAAAGCCCTCTTTGAGCAAAATGTGACCAAAAAAGCTGATTGGTTCCGAAAACTGAAACTATGCAAAATTCCTGCAGCTTTTCAAACAATTCTTTATTCATAATCCATTCTACAACTGATTAATAACCAATCATTTCAACGACCAAAATCTGATCAAATCTACACTATCCACTACAAATCTAACTCAAAGTGATACTGGACACCTCTATTAAGATGACAGGACACAGCAGTGTTGAGGAGACAGCTTGCCACAACCCCCTCAGTTAGACCACAAACCCCTTATCCCAAATTTAACTAATGTGGACAGGGCCGGATCCAGGCATAAGTGGTCGCTTAGGGCCCCCAGACGCTTATTATTATTTTTAAAAATGTAATGTTGGAACTCAGTCGGGGTCTCAACTAACTGTTGAGAGTTAAAATATTTTAATACAAAAGGTGCAATTTCTAAATGTGTTTGTGCATCAGCAGTTTTTCTCTAGTTATGTTAGTCACTGACAGTCACTCAATTAGCCAGGTCAGCTATATTTTTTAGATTGGTAAGTTAGTCTAGCCAGCTATCTAAACTTGTAGTAATCATGGCCGTCAATCTCATTAGATATCATTAACATGGCAAAAGAAATGGCAAAATGTGAAGAATTGCCCAAAATTAGCTTTAAACCGCAAAATAAATCTCTGCACCCCATGGCAAAATGGGTAGAATTGCAGTAAAACTGCAGATTTGTTTTATTTTATCTTTATTTAACCAGGTAAGCCAGTTGAGAACAAGTTCTCATTTACAACTGCGACCTGGCCAAGATAAAGCAAAGCAGTGTGACACAAACAACACAGAGTTACACATGGAATAAACAAACGTACAGTCAATAATACAATAGAAAAGTCTATATACAGTGTGTGCAAATGAAGTAAGATTAGGAAGGTAAGGCAATAAATAGGCAGTTACTAGTTAATATACACTGTAGTGATAGATGTGCAGAAAATGAATGTGCAAGTAGAGATACTGGGGTGCAAAGGAGCAAAATAAAAATTATATATATATATATAAATTAAATAAATAACAACATGGGGATAAGGTAGTTGGATGGGCTATTTATCAGATGGGCTATGTACAGGTGCAATGATCTGTAAGCTGCTCTGATAGATGTTGTTTAAAGTTAGTGAGGGAGATATGAGTCTCCAGCTTCAGTGATTTTTGCAATTCGTTCCAGTCATTGGCAGCAGAGAACTGTAAGGCAAGGCGGCCAAAGTAGGAATTGGCTTTGGGGGTGATCAGTGAAATATACCTGCTGGAGTGCGTGCTACGGGTGGGTGCTGCTATGGTGACCAGTGAGCTGAGATATGGTGGGGCTTTACCTAGCAAGGACTTATAGATGACCTGGAGCCAGTGGGTTTGGCGCCGAATATGAAGCAGGGCCAGCCAACGAGAGCATACAGGTCGCAGTGGTGGGTAGTATATGGGGCTTTGGTAACGAAACGGGTGGCACTGTGATAGACTGCATCCAATTTGCTGAGTAGAGTGTTGGACGCTATTTTGTAAATGACATCGCCGAAGTCAAGGATCGGTAGGAAAGTCAGTTTTACGAGGGTATGTTTGGCAGCATGAGTAAAGGATGCTTTGTTGCGAAATAGGAAGCCGATTCTAGATTTAATTTTGGATTGGAGATGCTTAATATGAGTCTGGAAGTTGAGTTTACAGTCTAACCAGACACGTAGGTATTTGTAGTTGTCCACATATTCTAAGTTAGAACCGTCCAGAGTAGTGATGCTAGGCGGGCGGGCAGGTGCGGGCAGCAATCGGTTGAAGAGCATGCATTTAGCTCTTTCAGAACATCAACTATCTGGATTTGGGTGAAGGAGAAATGGGGGGACTTGGGCAAGTTGCTGTGGGGGGTGCAGAGCTGTTGACCGGGGTAGGGGTAGCCAGGTGTAAAGCAAGGCCAGCCATATAAAAATGCTTACATGCTTAAATGCTTACAAAATGGATTACCTTCTCTCTCTGCCCCATGGCAAAATGAGTAGAATTTCCGGATTTTTAAATAAAATTGCTAACCTTCTCTCTGCCCCATGGCAAAACATGTAGAATTGCAGAAAGCTTGCTTTAGAACCGCAATATTTTCTCTACTCCCCATAGCAAAATGTGACCGGCCGGCTCGATTCGGTCCTACATAGCAAAATTTGAAATGCTGTTTTTTTTTTTTTTTTTTTTACATGGGATTAAAGTAAAGACTAAGACCAAAAAAAAAGGGTATATCATATACTGCAGTTGAGAAACAATGGGAATGTTGTAGCAAAAATACACTTTATCTAGTCCTTGGCCTATTTCCTAATCTGACTTTGGTGCAGGTCATGTTGTGTTTCACATTCACACATTTATAATTAGATGATTCTTACCCAGAAACACTTGTCTAAATTGATGGGCCATGTGAAAGAAATGCTATAAACAACCCCTCAGCCACATCTAGCTAAGTGGATGGGTCACTATAGTCTAGACATGTACACATGTTCATGAAATACAATAAATAGATGACCGTAATCAGCCCCAGACACACCTGGCAAATTTGATGGAGTCTTTTGTTTAGACATGTAGCTTGCTAGCTAGCTAGCTAAACAATGAACCTAATGGTGTTTTCAAAACAATTGGGAACTTGGAAAAATACAAGGTCAAATCATGATGTCAGTGATCGGAAAGTCAGAGCTCTAGAAAGAGGCACGAGTTCCCGTGTTCAAATCCAAGTTGGATGACCGTTCAAAAATAGTTTTCCCAGTCGGAGCTCGTTTTTACCAGAGTTCCCAGTTGTCTTAAATGCGCTGAAGTCGGATATTTTCGAGTTCCCAGTTGTTTTGAATGCAGCAATATTCCCAACCCATACTACTAGCAATACAATCTCATTGTCATAGCTAGCCACCAGGCATTAATCTGCAGGTAGCTAAAGCTAACCAACTAGGCTCAATATTAGCTAGCTAGCTGGTTCAATTAACATGTTTTTACCTAAATCTGGGAGTTCCTTATCGTGTAATTCATTTTCAGAGTCAGAATTCCACAATCGTTCTTAGCAACACTTTTGCAATTCTCCATGACATCTTTCAAAAAAGCAGCGGTTGAAAGGATTACCTACACATACTGAGTAGCTCATGTTATAGACAGAAGCAAGCTACATGGCAGACCAATCTGAACTCATTTCTCGGCATGTCCAGCCCCTCATTATCTCAGCCAATCATGGCTAGCGGGAAGGTTCCTGTCTTTTTCCATGGCTAAACCAACTAGGCTTGTAATTAGAGGTCGACCGATTATGATATTTCAACGCCGATACTGATTATTGGAGGACCAAAAAAGCCGATACCGATTAATCTGACAATTTATTTATTTATTTGTAATAATGACAATTACAACAATACTGAATGAACACTTATTTTAACTTAATATAATACATCAATAAAATCAATTTAGCCTCAAATAAATAATGAAACATGTTCAATTTGGTTAAAATAATGCAAAAACAAAGTGTTGGAGAAGAAAGTAAAAGTGCAATATGTGCCATGTAAAAAAGCTAACGTTTAAGTTCCTTGCTCAGAACATGAGAACATATGAAAGCTGGTGGTTCCTTTAAACATGAGTCTTCAATATTCCCAGGTAAGAAGTTATAGGTTGTAGTTATTATAGGTATAGGATTATTTCTCTCTATACCATTTGTATTTCATATACCTTTGACTATTGGATGTTCTTATAGGCACTTTAGTATTGCCAGTGTAACAATATAGCTTCCGTCCCTCTCCTCGCCCCTACCTGGGCTCGAACCAGGAACACATCGACAACAGTCACCCTCGAAGCATCGTTACCCATTGCTCCACAAAAGCTGCGGCCCTTGCAGAGCAAGGGGAACAACTACTTCAAGGTCTCAGAGCGAGTGACGTCACCGATTGAAACGCTATTAGCACGCACCACCGCTAACTAGCTAGCCATTTCAGATTGGTTACACCAGCCTAATCTCGGGAGTTGATAGGCTTGAAGTCATAAACAGCTCAATGCTTGAAGCACAGCGAAGAGCTGCTGGCAAACACACAAAGGTGCTGTTTGAATGAATGCTTACGAGCCTGCTGCTGCCTACCACCGCTCGGTAAGACTGCTCTATCAAATATCAAATCATAGACTTAATTATAACATAATAACACACAGAAATACGAGCCTTAGGTCATTAATATGGTCAAATCCGGAAACTATCATTTCGGAAACAAAACGTTTATTCTTTCAGTGAAATACGGAACCGTTCCATATTTTATCTAACATCCCTAAGGCATCCCTAAGGCTAAATATTTCTGTTACATTGCACAACCTTCAATGTTATGTCATAATTATGTACAATTCTGGCAAATGAATTACGGTCTTTGTTAGGAAGAAATGGTCTTCACACAGTTCGCAACAAGCCAGGCTGCCCAAACTGCTGCATATACCCTGACTGCTTGCACGGAACGCAAGAGAAGTGACACAATTTCCCTCGTTAAAAGAAATTCATGTTAGCAGGCAATATTAACTAAATACGCAGGTTTAAAAATATATAATTGTGTATTGATTTTAAGAAAGGCATTGATGTTTATGGTTAGGTACACATTGGTGCAACGACAGTGCTTTTTTCGAGAATGCGCTTGTTAAATCATCACCCGTTTGGCGAAGTAGGCTGTGATTCGATGAGAAATTAATAGGCACCGCATCGATTATATGCAACGCAGGACAAGCTAGATAAACTAGTAATATCATCAACCATGTGTAGTTAACTAGTGATTATGTTAAGATTGATTGTTTTTTATAAGATAAGTTTAATGCTAGCTAGCAACTTACCTTGGCTTCTTGCTGCACTCACGTAACAGGTAGTCAGCCTGCCACTCAGGCTCCTCGTGGAGTGCAATGTAATCGGCCACAATCGGTGTCCAAAAATGCCGTTTACCGATTGTTATGAAAACTTGAAATCGGCCCTAATTAATCGGCCATTCTGATTAATCGGTCGACCTCTACTCGTAATTTAACTATTTAATTTGTATTTACAGATGGCATACAAGTTTGTTATTAAGGCACATGAAAGGCCACATTTCCGAAGGCATTTCTGCCAGAAAACACATTTTGATTAAAAAATGTATGTTTGCGTTCAAATGCCTCTCCTGTGAAGTAGTGGGGTGCGACATACGCCTAGTTTCCTGAAACGAGTCACAAATATGTAGAATTTAAGGAAATGTAGTTTAAAACTGTAATGTAATCTCCTCTGTCAAGAGGGGGCCCACTAAAATGCTTTGCCAGTGAGGTAGGGGTGCCTTCCAATCAAACCTTGCTTGCTTAGGGCCCCCAAAAGGCTAGGGCTGGCCCTGCATGTAGAGACATGGAGACTTAGGGGCCCTGGGCCACTTGAGCAACTCAACAATGCACCTCTACACAGAGCCTCACTTCCTGTGTCTTCAGAAACAGATGGCCATTGTGACTCTCTGGGAGATTTAACCGTTCTCATCTGTGGACGATGTGAGGGTAGAAGGGAAAGGGGCCATGAAGACCTTGAAACTGAAAGAAACACTTCTGTAGAAGAGCTTACACTAACAGTCGGAGCTTGCTTACTATCCCTCTCAAAAGCCCTTGGAAAACAAACAGCTTGTTTTACAGAGTCAGAAGGACAGAGACAGAGAAAAAGAGGGAGAGTGCTGATTTGGTAGCTATCTGGTCTTCTATTTTCACTGTGGGAGCGTAACATACCTGAGGCACTTCGCCTACATTTTCCTACCCCTTCTCGCTCTCCTCCTCCCCTTTGAGAGGTATTTCGCCTGAACCTAACTCTCTCCCACCTGGATTTAATATGCTGCAAGCAGGGGGGGACTGCGGGGGAGAGAGAAAGGGGTAGAGGACTAGCCCAGATGAGTCTGAGCCATGAGCTGGAGGGGCACAAGTGTTTACAGAGGGACGAAAGACAGACAGCTCTGACTGAAACATTCCAGAAATGACAGCCAACTCGCTTGGGTTATAAGAAAGGAGTCCTACTTCTTGGCCAAACCTTGAAATAACCTAGAAATGGGTGACAAGAAGATTTCACAGAAACCCTAACGACACAAGTCACCACTTCCAAACCAAACCTTTAAGACAAAGTAAGAGAAAACTCAGCTCCAACCCTTTTCAAATTAACAGCTACCTCTTACACAGTGGACCTGAAAGACCTGAGGCAAGCCTACAAGCAAGACATTAGACAGTTTTGATGTGGCCAGTAGACAGTTTTGATGTGGCCACTTGTACAGAAATGTGCAGTCTTACCTCGCCCCCTTCGATCCCCAATTTTCCGACTGTTCCGGAAGAGTTCATGATTTCCCCAAACTCTCAAAAGATATTAAGATTCCAGAGCTCTCTCTCCCGACAGAAATGCGACGAAAGAAAAACGCAGTCCCTTAGTCCCTTGTCTTCAGCTGCATGTAGTCTCCAGTGCCGCTGGCTGCTGTGGCCAACCACCTTCATTCAGAAAAATCCCACACTGTGATCAGAGTGAACACACGCACGCACACACGCACAAACCAAAGGTGGAGGTAAATACACATACACAAACTCGCTCACATTCAGAAGTGCACAGTCACACACACCGGCACATGTTCCATGATCCGTTATCAGTTAAGTCATTAGCGCTCCTGCTGCCCCTCAGGAGAACCGTTCCCGAGTGTATCCAAGGAAAACTGATGGAGTCTCTCTTGGCTGGCTCGCCTTTTCCCTGCTGCTCCCCCGTCATCTCCACGCGCTGCCGCCACCCGGGGCCAGGCTCAGTGCGTCTGTGTGTGTGTAGCGGGCAGCGTTCCCCAGTGTGTTATTGTCTCTGCTGCTCGACTGCCTGTCGGATACCAGTCTACCAGCAGTTGTTCCTCCTTATCCCCCTCTCCCCTTGTTCTCTCCACCTCCTCTCTTCGATACGGATTCAAGTTTTAGCAGCACCCCCCTCTCATTCCTTCAGTCGGTCTGTGCCACTCCCAGACCTCTCTCTCTGAAACTCAGACAAGCACTCACACCAAAGAGTGCCGCGGCACTAATGGTATGTTCAACAGAGTGCATGCTCTCTCCCTCTCTCCCTCCCTCCCTGAGCTCTAGAAATGGCAGCGTTCCAGAACTTTCCCTCATCTCCACTCTTGGAGGCTGTTAAAGCAATTAAAGTGCACTTCTGGCATTGTGGCTCCTCTCGTAGACTTAATTATAGTGTGTAGGGTGCGCTAATAGACCAGTTCATTAGCAGCCCATTCAGGCCTCATTAAATATGAACAGATTGGAGCACTTTATTAATATATTGATGACTGGTGTTTAGCGCAACCAGTAATGAATATTTGACTACATGGATCAACGCAATATTTGTTAGCCGATAAGACTAACTAATTCAGATAGGTTAGATTATGTTGGTAATGGGAAAGGCAGTCACATAAGGATTTGAAAAAACAGGTAGTACGACCACCTCTTGCTCGGCACTTTGAATGGAACATAGAATAAACTGCTCCCCCTATTGATATTGGTTCTATTTTTTGTGATATGACAAGTTGAGATGTGACCGGAAGCCACATTAGGGGAACGACAAGGTGTCAAGGAGACTACATAGCAGAGTAGCACACACACACACACACACACACACACACACACACACACACACACACACAAAGATGTGGATGGACACAACAACACAAGCAGCTATTTCAGACATGCTCACACAACATGCACAAACACAACACGCACACACAAACTCGGCAAAAAGAAACGTCCCCTTTTCAGGACCCTGTCTTTCAAAGATAATTCGTAAAAATCCAAATAACTTTACGGATCTTCATTGTAAAGGGTTTAAACACTGTTTCCCATGCCTGTTCAATGAACCATGAACAATTAATGAACATGCAACTGTGGAACGGTCGTTAAGACACTAACAACTTACAGACGGTAGGCAATTAAGGTCACAGTTATGAAACTTAGGACACTAAAGATGCCTTTCTACTGACTCTGAAAAACGCCAAAAGAAAGATGTCCAGGGTCCCTGCTCATCTGCGCGAATGTGCCTTAGGCATGTTGCAAGGCGGCTTGAGGATTGCAGATGTGGCCAGGGCAATAAATTGCAATGTCCGTACTGTGAGACGCCTAAGACAGCGCTACAGGGAGACAGGACAGACAGCTGATTGTCCTCACAGTGGCAGACCACGTGTAACAACACCTGCACAGGATCGGTACATCCGAACATCACACGTGCGGGACAGGTACAGGATGGCAAAAACAACTGCCCGAGTTACACCAGGAATGCACAATCCCTCCATTAGTGCTCAGACTGTCTGCAATAGGCTGAGAGAGGCTGGAAGGCAGGTCCTCACCAGACATCACCGGCAACAACGTCGCCTATGGGCACAAACCCACCGTCGCTGGACCAGACAGGACTGGCAAAAAGTGCTCTTCACTGACGAGTCGCAGTTTTGTCTCACCAGGGGTGATGGTTGGATTCGCGTTTATCGTCGAAGGAATGAGCGTTACACCAAGACCTGTACTCTGGAGCGGGATCGATTTGGAGGTGGAGGGTCCGTCATGGTCTGGGGCGGTATGTCACAGCATCATCGGACTGAGCTTGTTGTCATTGCAGGCAATCTCAATGCTGTGCGTTACAGGGAGGACATCCTCCTCCCTCATGTGGTACCCTTCCTGCAGGCTCATCCTGACATGACCTTCCAGCATGACAATGCCACCAGCCATACTGCTCATTCTGTGCTTGACAGGAATGTCAGTGTTCTGCCATGGCCAGCGAAGAGCCCGGATCTCAATCCCATTGAGCACGTCTGGGACCTGTTGGATCGGAGGGCGAGAGCTAGGGCCATTCCCCCCAGAAATGTCCGGGAACTTGCAGGTGCCTTGGTGAAAGAGTGGGGTAACATCTCACAGAAAGAACTGGCAAATCTGGTGCAGTCCATGAGGAGGAGATGCACTGCAGCTGGTGGCCACACCAGATACTGACTGTTACTTTGATTTTGACCCCCCCTTTCTTCAGGTACACATTATTAAATTTCTGTTAGTCACATGTCTGTAGAACTTGTTCAGTTCATGTCTCAGTTGGTGAATCTTGTTTATGTTCATACAAATATTTACACAGTTTTCTGAAAATAAGCACAATTGACAGTGAGAGGACGTTTCTTTTTTTGCTGAGTTTAGAAGGGGTGTTTTAGCGCATGGGTGATCCTGACCTTTAAGCTCAGCTACAAATCATGCTGCTCCCCAAGCTGGACACTGCTCATCAGAATGCAAACACACAAAGAGCAGAATAAAGAGGGGAAATGCACACAGTCGGGCACCTGCTGGCATATGCCCCTAATTAGAAGTCTGCCTTACTTGCTATGCAAATTGGAACATGTAAACTCACAAATGCCCTGACCACTGAATTCACATTCAATAGTAAGGCTTCAAGGCAAGTGAGTCGCAATACTTCAACCTACCACCCTATAGCCCAAGGCTCACCCTAGCTTCATCCAAAATTAATATTTTATTGTAAATGTAATTAATTCCCACCCTAATGTCTTCTCTCATCCATTTCACTAGGGGGTAAAAAAAGAACTATATTAAAAGAACTGTGCTGAAACAAGTTCAACTACCATTCCTAGTTGATATTCTAAGAGAACAATATTACAATACATTTAAAAGAATTCTAACAGCAGGAGACAGTTGAGAAGATGAGAGCCGTAGCAGGAGACAAAAAGTTGAACATTTTCTGACTCTGCACTCGGAGTAGTATATCAGAGGTGCTGCTGGGCTACGTTTAGACAGAACTGCTCTGGCCTTGCAAAAACACCGGCATGCATCATTTATGAAGCTGGACGTACGGTACATTGGGAGCTGGTTCACTTTCTAATTGAGTGACTCAAAGAAATGGAATGGAGCAGGAAGTCTAGTCTGTCTCCCTCTCTCCCTGACCAGTGAAAATTAAATGAGAACAATGATATGGAGAATAGACCCCTTCTTTACTCAAGAGTTTTCTTTTTTCGAAGAGGTTTTCTAGGCAGATAGAAAAGTAATTAGATAGCAAGATAAAAAATAATTTGGCTGTTACTAGTAGTGGAAGAAAGCTCAAATAACCATCACTACACAACAGAGAAATAAAATCTCCCAGATCAATGTAAAGTAATACAGCAGGGCATATATGTACACATATCATACTGCTATAGAGTGAAATACAGATGAATATAAAACAACATAGGCCTCAATAGAAAGTGATTCTCCAAACAGACTAAAATGAGAGGCATCCCTGAAGATCGATGGCATGTTTCCCATCAAATCCACACAGCAGTCTAAAACGTCCAACATCCTCACCCACATAGATATCCAAGTCCCAACAGTTACCCTTTGCAGTGGTCTCTGGTCTCTAGCTACGTCCACTCCAACCTGGCAAATCAGCTCTAGGCTATAGGGCCGGCACGGCCTAAAGCGACTTTCCCCACAGAAATACCACCCATCTCTTTCATCCTCCTGCTCAGCCTTACTTACCTCATCACCAACATACAGTCCTCTCAACAGCCCTCCAACATCAACATGTTAGTCCAAAAGAGCTATATAAAAAGACAAGCTAGGCTAACACATTACGGCTAACACCTTGTTAGCGACCAACACAGAGCTTGGAAGACAGTGACTGTGCATTGCAGTGGTGCTGGCTGGGAGGATGTATCGGGAGACTCGATTATGCTTTTCTGGGGGAGACTTTTCCAAGGGGGAGAGAAAAGAGGAGTGGCACAGGGAAAGGGACAGTGTCAGTGCCACAGTGAAACTCCAACTTGAATGTGTGTGAAATCAAATCTGCTGCGGGGCAGATAGCGACAGAGCTATCCTAGCTAGCACACAGAGGGGCTATGTATTGAGGGCATATATAGCAGCTAGCCTAGCACACAGGGGGGCTATGGGTTTAGCGCTAGCCAGAGTTACAGACGCTAATCCAAACAGTGGCAGCTAGCCCCCAAAGAGGGAGGACTGGCTCACGGCCAGCCTGGTGGCCAGCCTCTCTACCTGCGGAGTGAAAGGCCTTTAATCACATTGCCTGATCTATAGAAAAACAACTCCAACCAAAGCAGGAAATAGGCATAATACTGTTATAAGACTGACATAACACCTGTCACAACTGGTTATGACATCCTCAACTGGTCACAACGATTAATTGTGCGATTTTGACCAGCAGGTTAGGCACAAATTGGGCGGGGCTAAGTCTGTGGAATGCGGCATGGAGAGAGAGAGAGAGGACTCAAGTAGCGAAATAAACTATAAAAATGTACGTTACACACGGCTATCACATTTAACAAACCAAACATTCAATTACCGTTATAGAAAGTAAAGTACAAACCCAAAATTGTCCATGCATCAATACCGGTATATCATAAATACGGTTTACCGCACAGCCCTAAGGCCCATTGTCGTGCCATTAATTCGCAGCCATACCCTCATGTTTCAGCATGGTAATGCTTGGCGCCATGTCGCAAGGACCTGTACACAATTCCTGGAAGCTGAAAATGTCCCAGTTCTTCCATGGCCTGAATACTCACCAGACATGTCACCCATTGAGCATGTTTGGGATACTCTGGATTGACTTGTACAACAGTGTGTTCGTTCCCACCAATATCCAGCAACTTCGCAGAGCCATTGAAGAGGAGTGAGACAACATTCCACAATCAACAGCCTGATCAACTTTATGCGAAGGAGATGTGTCGCGCTGCATGAGGCAAATGGTGGTCACACCAGACACTGACTAGTTTTCTGATCCACGCCCCTACCTTTTTTTTGTATCTGTCACCAACAGATGCATATCTGTAATCCCAGTCATGTGAAATCCCTAGATTAGAGCCTAATGAATATACTTAAATTGACTGATTTCCTTATATGAACTGTAACTCAGTAAAAGCGTTGAAATTGTTGCATGTTGCGTTTATATTTTTGTTCAGTGTATATTGGTGCCATTTAGCAGCCTGTGTGTGTCTAGATTCATACTGGTTAAGCTATGTAGAAACCTAGGCTATGCTCTTTCGGTTAGGCTCTTTGGAGCATGGTAATAAAATGGGGGAAGCAGGCTTTGTAAGACCAGGAGCCAAACTAGCTCGCAACTTACAAGACACAGGTCATGAACCAAGGCTGGTGTGGTAAAGGGATAGCCTGCTGTGTGTAAGTGTTGTGTGTACCTCCAGAGGCAGGAGAAGAAACAGAAGGCTCTGGATGCACATTCCTTTTCTGGATCTCTCCCTTGGTGACTGCGTGTACATCGTCCTCCTCTACCTACCACTCTTCCTCCCATTCCTCTCTATGTCTTCCATGAACATGTGGTGCGACCGCTCGGCTGCGTCTACATCCTCTCAGCAGGACTGCTTCCTCCTTTCCTCTCTTCTCTCATCCTCTTCCTCCAAACATTACTCACTTCTCTTCCTCTGGTGAAACACTGTTCCCTCATAAGCTACTGCAATATCGAAGAGAGCGACATGTGCTGGCTCGTTTTGTCAAAAATAAATTTCTTCCTCCCAAAATCCATCAGATACTGCATGCATCTGTTAACCTTTTTACAGTCATGGGAATTGGCCTATATCAACTGGGCTAAATTGAAATGTTTCTTACAGAAGAAATATGAAAACATATGCATAACCATGTTAGCAATTGAAAGGGAACATTTTAGAGATTATGGGTAAATGATTAGACCAAAGGTGAGGACACAACAGTGGACCTGACACAAGACTGAATCCAAACATTACACTGTTGATGTGATGTTCATTTTACATGTACTGTACTTTCGCAGCATTTGTTTATAACGAAATGTGAACATACTCTGGATACAATTAGTAACATGATAAGAGTATTCCTGGAGAATGTGGGGTAGGTGCATCATAAGAGAACAAAATGACAAGGGTTTGAGTGAGAGGACTAACTGGTGTCTTCAATTGGCCTCACACACCTCTCCAAAAGTGTGCACAGTTCCTACGTAATTTCAGTGCACTTTTATGACTCAAAGAAGTCTTCAACTCTTGTAGTTGTTTTGTTCGCAATCCAAAAAAAGTCCATTATAAATCGCAATCTGGGTCAGATCATAATTTTGGTGCACATAGAAAGGAGTTATGAGTGCATACAAGAGCGTGTTCCATGGCAAATGTTCTTCACAATAGACAAACAGGCACATTGTGTTCAGAACAACCCAGGGTCTGATTTAATCTTGTAACTGTACGTCACACATAGTGATCAGAAACGTTGACACTGTATATGACAGTTTAACCTTTTACAGTAGTTTTATGATATGGAAATGTGAAGTCCACATTTGGACTCACAGGTGTTTGGTTTGCTTGTATGACATCAAAGCTGTAATTATTATAATCCTCAATGTCTCATTTTTCAAAATACACAGGAGTCCTCTTAATTTACAAGATTTCCCTCACTCAGACAACAAAACTGTCACGTTCCTGACCTTGTTTTCCTTTTGTATAGTTGTGTTTAGTGGGTCAGGACGTGAGCTGGGTGGGCAGTCTGTGTTTGTTCTATGTTAAGTGTCATTGTTAATTGACCTTGTATGGTTCTCAATCAGAGGCAGGTGTTTGACGTTTCCTTTGATTGAGAACCATATATAGGTAGGTTGTTTCACATTGTTTGTTGTGGGTGGTTGTCTCCTGTGTCCGTATATGTTACCACACGGGACTGTATCGTTTGTTTGTAGTCTGTACCTGTTCGTGCGTTCTTCGTTATATGTAAGTTCACATGTTTTAGGTCAGTCTACGTCGTTTGTTATTTTGTTAATTATCAAGTGTTATTTCGTGTTTTGTCGTTTGTTTAAATAAATCATTATGTCAACATTTCACGCTGCGCTTTGGTCCAATCTCTCACCTAAAGACGACCGTTACAAAAACATTTGCAAAAGATGCCCAATTAGCAGGAGAGATGGAGGCAACGTCTTGTCGTGCACGGTGCTCAAGTTCAGAATGTCTCTTAGTCAAAACCTGTGACGTGCAGAGCCAGAGCGCTGACGTCATGTATAACATGTTACTGTACAACCAGTGTTTATCAGTGCCCAAATCTGCCATTTTCAACCCATATACAGGTACGAGTGTAAAGGGCTAATTAACAGATATTGATTTAGCTTTTTGTTGTCTTGAAAATAGGCTATCTATTAGGACTACTTTGCTCTATTTTGGGGCTTGGCTGAGAACCTGGTGTCATATCATAGGGGGATTTCATACTGAGACACCAGATGGAGAACAGTAGTGAGAAAGATACAGCCAGCTCTGCACTTCTGCTACGGACAAAACCTCACCATCCACACCAGTGGATATATTACACATGCTGAAAAAGAAACTGCTATATAGGTCAATATAGGCTACTGTATGTGGCATGGAATCAAGATCATACAAAAGTCTCTACAAAACACTAGTGTAAAGAGACATCTCTGACTATGGATAGCCTAGATCAGCCCGTATGGTTGCAACTTGTGGCATTAGCTTACCATACATCATGTTGTAAAGTAGTAGAGCATCATTACAGCACAGCATTACAGAGCCAACATCTCTTTCCAAACCTATTTCAGTGTTTGTAGAGTTAATATTGAATCATGTGTTAATGCATTGACCACACTATGAGATTGAAACCCCAAGCCAACTCTGGTAACAACCGTTAAATAGATAAAACATTTATCTCACTTTCCAAGGTCAATAATCAAGTGTCAAGTCATCAACCATTTGACTCGAGGAATCTTGATTTCCGAGGCCAAACTCTGGTTGCATAAAGATAAAGTGAACTACTTGAGCATTCAGAAAACTACCATCGACCAAGGTAAACGTGGCTGAATGCAGTGGGTCATCGGATGAGAGCTCTTAGGATAATGAGCCTGATAATGAGATGGCAATAAACTGTGTGTCGGTGTGTGTGTCAGGCATGAATCATGGGTGTGATCAGAGGGTAATCCAGCAGTGCTGATGAGATCACACTTAACCACACAACACACACAACACACACACACACCACACACACACCACACACACACACACACACACACACACACACACACACACACACACACACACACACACACACACACACACACACACACACACACACACACACACACACACACACACACACACTAGGCATGATCACGCCTGCACTCACAGAGAACATGTACAATGCCTTCAGAAAGTATTGACACCCCTTGACTTTTTCCACATTTTCTTGTGCTACAGTCTGAATTTTAAATGGATTCAATAATTATTTTGGTCACTGGCCTACACACAATACCCCATAATGTCAAAGTGGAACTATGTTTTCAGAAATGTTTACAAATTAATAAAAAAATGAAAGGCTGAAATGTTCCTGACTGGCTGAGTTACAGTTTTGACTAAAATCTACTTGAAAATCTATGTCAAGACCTGAAAATGGTTGTCTAGCAATAAACAACAACCAATTTGACAGCTTGAATATTTTTTTTTTTTTATAAATGGGCAAATGTTACACAATCCAGGTGTGCAAAGCTGTTAAGCCTTGTTCACACTGCAGGCTTTAATGCTCACTCAGTTTGGTTTTTCAAATCCGTTTTGGAATACTGACTGTCCAAACAGCAAGTTACAAGTGACCAAATCGGATGTGTGTACAGACAGCACTGCTAAAATTTGCTGACATGGCTACGGTAGTTGTCATAGTAACAATGGGTGTGTGCCAGGCCTGGAATTTCATGTTGGCCTTCAAGAGGTGCCCAATCTGCCAGGACACCAAGGCCATCTGCTTGGGCACCAGAGCCATTAACCAAAATAGCCAATGAAATTGATTTGAAAATCGAAAAAAGAGTAGCTATTCTGTTAAGAAATAAAAGTGTATGTAAATGTACATAAATAATTAGGCTAGTGTAGGTGATAGCCTGTGCATATTTGTTACAGCCTGTCATGTCTCCAGAACAATGCTGACATGAGGGAGGTGCTTGAAAATGTAGCCAAACTCTAAATAGACTTATAATTACATTCACATATATGTTGGAAATATGTTGGAAAAGCATTCCAGGTTAAGCTGGTTGAGAGAATGCCAAGAGTGTGCAAAGCTGTTATCAAGGCAAGGGTGGCTACTTTGAAGAATCTCAAATATATTTTGATTTGTTGAACACTTCTTTGGTTACTACATGATTCCATGTGTTATTTTATAGTTTGTCTTCACTAGTAATGTAGAAAATAGTAAAAAGTGACTGGTACTGCATATATACACATACATACATTTAGGCTAAACGCCAGTCATCTTTGACCAATATAATGTAGGATCATGATTAATATCTAAAGGCTTGATTCTGTCGACATACTTGAGGCACTGGTGGAGAAAGGCCACTGCCTGTTGTGCACTGCAACATCACACACCTCACAAGTGGAGGCAGTCAATATTTTTAAACTATTAAACCATAAACATAATTGTTTAAAACCTGGATGTTTTTTTGTCATTTTATGAGGAGCCAATCATGTGACAGGCATTGGCTAATTAAGCAATAAGGCCCGAGGGGGTGTGGTATATTGCCAATATACCGCGACTAAGGGCTGTTCTTAGGCAAGATGCAACACGGAGTGCTTTGGACACAGCCCTTAGCCGTGGTATATTGGCAATATACCATAAACCCCCCGAGGTGCCTTACTGCTATTAAAAACTCTTTACAAACGTAATTAGAACAGTATAAAGTAATTTTTGGTCATACACGTGGTATATGGTCTGATATACCATGGCTTTCAGCCAATCAGCAGCTTTCAGGGCTTGAACCACCCAGTTTTTAATAATAATTTAGATATCTGAGAGAGCGATATGAGTGAGAAGCGCTTTGGAGTAAGGTGATTGGCAGCCGTTAGAAGAGAATTATTATGTGCCGAGGGGACAACGGCCACTTTGGCTGCAAAGCATGGATTTTTTTTCTGGTGTATTACGGCCACACATGTGGGCATCGACTCTGTTGTCACTGCCGCCTGTAAATTCGAGTCCTGGTGTGTGCAGTGTTGTAGACTGACTGGTGGTGGTGCACGTGCTTCTTATCATTCAGAAGTTATGTAGCAAGCTATGGTGACAATGCCTGCCATGGAAGTTTCCCAGTTGCTTTGAATGTTCAAATTCAAAGCCTCAAACGATAAGATGATCCAACTTTCAAAATGAGTCCTTTTTGGCTAACCTCAGCAGTCAACTAGCTAGCTAGCCGTTTAGCTTTCTAGCACATTAACTAATTTGCTTGTAAACGATTAACAAGCTAGTTAGCTACCACAAGTTCTTGTCAAAACTGTCAACAGAGTAGCTAGCAAGCAACAAGATATGCCAAATAACAGTATAAAAACCACTTGAGGGGAAATAAATCATATTTGACTGTTCAGACAAGACGCATGGCAAGGAATCAGATTTGTACGTGGCTTGAAATATCTGATTCCATGTGCTTTTTGGCTGTTCAGACTGCAGGACAAAATAACCGATTTTAATCAGATATGCAAATAAATAAAACTGCCAATGTGAACAAGGCTTTAGAGACATACCCAGAAAGACAAATCGCTGTAATCACTGCCAAAAGTGCTTCTACAAGGTATTGAATCAGGGGGGTATGTAAATTATATATTTCTGTATTTCATTTTCAATACATTTGCAAAAATGTCTAAGAACATGTTTTTACTTTGTCATTATGGGGTATTATTGACTGTAGATGGGTGAGAGAAAAAAATCTATGGAATTCATTTTGAAAAATGTGGAATAAGTTAAGGGGTGTAAATTCTTTCTGAAGGCATTGTATCTATCTCAATTACCTCATACCCCTGCACATCGACTCGGTACTGGTACCCCGTTTACAGAGCCAAGTTATCGTTACTCATTGTGTATTTATTATTACGTGTTATTATTTCTCTATTTTCTTTCTCTCTGCATTGTTGGGAAGGGCCTCTAAGTAAGCCTTTCACTGTTAGTCTACACCTGTTGTTTACAAAACATGTGACGAATAAAATCTTATCAGAAAGGTATCGTCGTCTGGGTTAGGGGAGGGTTTGGCCGGCACGGATTTTCTTGTCCCATCACGCACTAGCGACTCCTGTGGCGGGTGGCGGGCCGGGCAGGTGTTTCCTCCGACACATTGGTGTGCGGCTTGGCTGGGTTGTGTTTCGGAGGACGCACGGCTCTCAACTTTCGCCTCTCCCGAGTCCATATGGGAGTTGCAGCGATGGGACAAGACTGTAACTGACAATTGGATAGCACAAAATTCAGGAGAAAAAGGGGTAAAAAAATAAAAGGTATCCAAATCACAGAGGAATGAGAAAAGTGTGAGTTTTAGTCCAATAATATTGGAAAGTCCCTTTGACAGTGATATACCGTCCTCATTGTTTAATCTGTTGGTGGCCCCTGCATATGTCCCATGTCTCCATTGACAGTGTTAATCTGCCTTTACAGCCCTGGCCAGATGCTGGCTGTAGCCAACGGGGTAACATCATTCCCGTATAGTGATTAAATTCCCCCTAACTGGCAAATAAAATACCAGATAATGAACAGGGGTGTGAATAAACTCAAAATACCACAGAAAGCAATCTGCAACCCAGGGATTAAGTTTCTTCTCATGGGGATAATGATATGCAGTTTATTTTCCCCCAAACACAATGTTGTTTACTGAGTGTGGAGGGATATGGAGTTGGGTAATGAGTGTTGGGTGAGGGGGCACGGGAATCTATTCAACCAGGGATGGCAATATATTCTCTGCTATACACAGCGCTGCCTGACGCACAAACACACACACGCTCTCCCTCTCTCACGCAAGCCACGCACACACACTCAATGTTTCTATTAACACAGGAGAAAATGTAGCATTCACTCTCCACTCAGCAGCTGATGTACAATGAACAAAAATGTAAAAACGCAACATGTAAAGTGTTGGTCCCATGTTTCATGAGCTGAAATAAAAGATACTAGAAATGTTCCATATGCACAAAAAGCTTATTTCTCTCCAATATTGTGCACAATTTTTTTTTTACATCCTGTTAGTAAGCATTTATCCTTTGCCAAGATAATCCATCCACCTGACAGGTGTGGAATATAAAAAAGCTGATTAAACAGCATGATCATTACACAGGTGCACCTTCTGCTCGGGACAATAAAAGGCCACCATAAAATGTGCAGTTTTGTCACACAACACAATGCCACAGATGTCTCAAGTTTTGAGGGAGCGTGCAATTGGCATGCTGACTTCAGGAATGTCCACCAGAGATGTTGCCAGGTAATTGAATGCTAACTTCTCTACCATTAGCCACCTTCAACGTCGTTTTTGAGAATTTGGCAGTATATCCAAACGGTCTCACAACCGCAAACCACGTGTATGGCGTTGTGTGGGCGAGCGATTTGCTGATGTCAACGTTGTGAACAGAGTGCCCCATAGTCGAGGTGGGGTTATGGTGTGAGCAGGCATAAGCTACGGACAATGAACACAATTGCATTTTATCGATGCCGATTTGAATGCACAGAGATACCGTGACGAGATCCTGAGGGCCATTGTTGTGCCATTCATCCACTGCCATCACCTCATGTTTCAGTATGATAATGCATGAACCCATCTCGCAAGGACCTTCCTTGGCCTGCATACTCATCAGACATGTCACCTATTGAGCACGTTTGGGCTGCTCTGGATCGACTTGTACGACAGCGTGTTCCAGTTCCCGACAATATCCAGAAACTTCGCACAGCCATTGAAGAGGAGTGGGACAACATTCCACAGGCCACAATCAACTCTATGCGAAGAAGATGTGTCACACTGCATGAGGCAAATGGTCGTCACACCAGATACTGACTGGTTTTCTGATCCACGCCCCTACCTTTTTCTTGAGGTATCTGTGACCAACAGATGCATATCTGTATAGATTAGGGCCTAATGAATGTATTTCAATTGAACTGTAACTCAGTAAAATCTTTGATATTATTGCATGTTGCGTTTATATTTTTGTTCAGTATATAATCTCTTAATATTTGCAAATGCCCTTCAAGGTCAGAACGTAATTCCATACAAGGCCTCCAAATACTAACATGGTCTACATGAGTGCATGAAGGAAGATAAAACTTACATGCTGACCAAACCACTAGCGTGATGTACGCGAGCGTTGCAAAATAAATGTACACATACGTACATGTTACTCAATCATTAAATCCAAACTGCTCACGAGCGTCTACGTAGCCAGGTGCTAAAATAAAACGTGGTTCTTGACGCGCTGCAAGTCCCGCCTCTCCCATCTCCTCATTGGTTTTTAGGACCATATACCCATGTGGGTGATTGAAAGATGAACGGAGGTCCACACCCCAGTTGGTGGTGGTAATGCACCTTAAAGTTGGTTGCCAACCGCCATCTAAAGCCCAAAGAAGAATAAGAAGCCTGAAGGAGGAGAGATTACTAGAAACTAACACGGTTTTACCTTTTATCTGTGGATTAATTGTAGGATTAGAGGACCTTGTGCATTTCAGGTAAAATGTTTAATGCTTTTAGACATGTCCCCAAATTAATATAGTTGGTTCAGAGTTCGTTTTGGTATTTTAATCTGTGTGTCCTAATCGCATCTGGTGTGGATGGACAAAATCAACATGCGCACGATGGTGCACGCACGTGCCCGGTCTAGTCAGCATGTTAGCCTACATTTTTGGAGGGGGACTGACTCTCTTGCACTGGACTCTACCCACACACATACTACACCGACACTCCAACACACACAAAACATATACACACATGCATATTGATGGCCTTCCTGTGTCCGGAACCAGATATTCCATTAGGACTGTGGTCGAAGCCTGGCGGCCGCATTAAGCACAGCTACCAGCAGGTCAAACCCGTAAAGTGGGGCTCCTAATTGCGTGGGGGGGCTAAAAAAAGTTGCTACACCACCGCACCATATTGCACAGAATGGTTAGCGCTGGAAAGTGACTAGTCACTACACTTTCTCCATCAGACACAAACATTTTACATTTACATTTAAGTCATTTAGCAGACGCTCTTATCCAGAGCGACTTACAAATTGGGAAGTTCATACATATTCATCCTGGTCCCCCCGTGGGGAATGAACCCACAACCCTGGCGTTGCAAGCGCCATGCTCTACCAACTGAGCCACACGGGACCACCAAACATCACTTCCTGTCACTCACAACCGACAGCGTTTAACCTCCCATTCTCTCTGGTGCCTGTGCTAATCTACAGAGGGACGGTGTCAAGATGTGAATGTCAGTAATAAACTTCAAAATTATTTCTATGGGTCCATAAAGGCGCCCAGCCTTGAAACCTGATATAGGAAGGAAATATGACAGCCCAATGTGATGAATAATAAATATGGATGCATTAATAAAGGGGTGTGATTACTGCTCAGGGGAGGTGATGGAGATTATACAGATACCCTGATGATGATACCCGTTAAGACTGTGACAGAGAGAGCCAAGGTCAACACTTAGGGAGAGTTGGAATCCCTACCCGGACGAAGCATAAAAAGCATTGTGATACCTCGCTGTGGTTCTAGCGTCAGAAGAGGTCTGTAGGTTTGACAGTTATCTTGCTGAAGAGTAAAGACACAGGGACAGTGTCGCAGTTAGGATCAGTATCTTCAAATCCTAACCATAATGAGGGGGCACCCTGATGTCAAGCCATTCAGGCCCAGTGACTGCTCTAAGCAGGAGAGGTAAATGCAAGAAGATTGAGTTATCATGAGCAGCACTGCCCTCTGCATGATAACCATGCTTACTACACCTATCATTAATTAATTTCCCCCTATCTTCATGGTGAAAGTCTTTTCCCAGGAAGATTATATTGATTTTCAATGGTTCAACTTTTACACAACACCACAACACGTCTTAGGTTTCTGTGTGTTACCAACTAGACATTGTATGGGTGTTGGAGGTGCCAGCTGACAACACGGTTGTCTTTTCTGTAAATGCAATATCTCCAGACTCCACCATTCATTGCACACTCATTCCTTCATCGTTGGCAGTAAACATCCAGTAACTCAGAGGCTAAGTAGGCAGCTGAGAGTATCGCAGTCACAGACTGGCTTTTGACTAGAAACAACTATTTTGGCCATTGGGTGGCTCACAAAATAATTCAAAAGGCAACATATCAGGAATCAAATGCTACCACCAGCACTATGCAGTACGCACTCAACACCAACAGCAGTCTACTCACTGTGTTGGCCAGCTCCAGGTAGTTTCCCCCCAGGGGAGCACAGCGGGTGCTGGTCTGGGCCAGGAGTTTATGAAGAGCAGCCTGCTGTTCTAGGACAGTCCCAGGCTGTTCCAGGAGCTTCTGGAGGATGGCTGGCTGCTGCTGGTTCTGTGTCTGCTGAGGCTGGATGTCTGTACTCTGAAGGTCCCGGGCCCCAGAGTAGTACTCCCAGCTCTCTCTGGCTCCTGACAAGGCCCCTCGGGGACACATTATAACTCGATAACTAACAGGTAGTAACTTAGAAATAACAGGTAATAACTCATAACTAATAAGCAATGTGAAGGTTTGACACTCCCAAACAGATCTGTGGGTTTAGCAACAGAGCTAAAAACCATAGCCTCAGTCATGCAGTTTATGTTTTGGTTGTTTCATTTTAGCAGTTTGGTGTCAGTTGTTTATGGTTAATAATGACTGTGTAATAAGGGTTAGTGGTTGTTTGCAGTTAGTTGTTGAATGTCGGGTGTTAGATTTAGTTGTTTGGTGTTGCCTGTTCTTAGCTGGTTTTATGCTTGTAGGCAGCTATGATTAATTGGCGTCTCTTGTTTAACAATGTAACTCAAAATTCTGGCTAATCTTCATTGGCTATCCCCAAACTCACCCCTGCTAATCTCGCTACTGGTTGGCCAGGAGGCGATGTGTTCCCTGAGCTTCCTAGTGTCAGAGTCCTGGGAGCATTGGGAGATCTCGCCCTCTTCCCTACGGATCTCATTGACCAGCTGCATGCGGCAGCGGGTGAAGTCCTCAAAGGAGATCTTGCCTCGCTCGTCTGCTCCCAGCTGGCCCATGATCTCTGCCACAGACCCCTCCATGTTTAGCTGTCTGCACACCATTAGCAGGTCATTCCTAACAGGAGACAGGGAGAGAAGTGTCATGTTTTGTCTTTGATCATCATGTCTTGTCCCTGTGCTTCCCTCTGCTGGTCTTATTAGGTTCTTTCCCTCTTTCTATCCCTCTCTCTCCTCCTCCCTCTCTCCCTCTCCCGCTCTCTCTCTCTATCGTTCCGTTCCTGCTCCCAGCTGATCGTTCAGTTTTTGGGAAGGAGGCTTCCAGGGCCCTGGCTTCCCTATGTCAAGGTGATCGATCCATAACGGATTACTCTATAGAGTTTCGCACTCTTGCTGCATCCAGTGACTGGAACGAGCCGGCGTTGCTCGCTCGTTTCTGGAGGGACTCCCACGTTGAGGTTAAGGATGAGATTCTCCCCCGGGAGGTTCCTTCCAGCGTGGACTCTTTGATTGCACTCGCCATCCGCATAGAACGACGGGTAGATCTTCGTCACCGAGCTCGTGGAAGAGAGCTCGCGTTACGGTGTTTCCCCTCTCCGCATCTCGACCATCTCCTCCCATCGGCTCAGAGACTGAGCCCATGCAGCTGGGAGGTATTCGCATCTCGACTAAGGAGAGGGAACGGAGAATCACCAACCGCCTTTGCCTCTATTGCGGTTCTGCTGGACATTTTGTCATGTCATGTCCAGTAAAAGCCAGAGCTCATCAGTAAGCGGAGGGCTACTGGTGAGCGCTACTAGTCAGGTCTCTCCATCAAGATCCTGTACTACCTTGTCGGTCCATCTACGCTGGACCGGTTCGGCTGCTTCCTGCAGTGCCTTGATAGACTCTGGGGCTGAGGGTTGTTTTATGGACGAAGCATGGGCTCGGAAACATGACATTCCTCTCAGACAGTTAGGGAAGCCCACGCCCATGTTCGCCTTAGATGGTAGTCCTCTCCCCAGTATCAGATGTGAGACACTACCTTTAACCCTCACAGTATCTGGTAACCACAGTGAGACCATTTCTTTTTTGATTTTTCGTTCACCTTTTACACCTGTTGTTTTGGGTCATCCCTGGCTAGTATGTCATAATCCTTCTATTAATTGGTCTAGTATTCTATCCTATCCTGGAACGTTTCTTGTCATGTGAAGTGTTTATGTCTGCTATCCCTCCTGTTTCTTCTGTCCCTCTACTCAGGAGGAACCTGGTGATTTGACAGGAGTGCCGAGGAATATCATGATCTACGCACGGTCTTCAGTCGGTCCAGAGCCAACTCTCTTCCTCCTCACCGGTCGTATGATTGTTGTATTGATCTCCTTCCGGGGACCACTCCCCTCGGGGTAGACTATACTCTCTGTCGGCTCCCGAACGTAAGGCTCTCGAGGATTATCTGTCTGTTTCTCTCGACGCCGGTACCGTGGTGCCTTCTTCCTCTCCCGCCGGAGCGGGGTTTTTCTTTGTTAAGAAGAAGGACGGTACTCTGCGCCCCTGCGTGGATTATCGAGGGCTGAATGACATAACGGTTAAGAATCGTTATCCGCTTCCCCTTATGTCGTCAGCCTTCGAGATTCTGCAGGGAGCCAGGTTCTTTACTAAGTTGGACCTTCGTAACGCTTACCATCTCGTACGCATCAGAGAGGGGGACGAGTGGAAAACGGCGTTTAACACTCCGTTAGGGCATTTTGAATACCGGGTTCTGCGTTCGGTCTCGCTAATGCTCCAGCTGTCTTTCAGGCATTAGTTAATGATGTACTGAGAGACATGCTGAACATCTTTGTTTTCGTTTACCTTGACGATATCCAGATTTTTTCACCGTCACTCGAGATTCATGTTCAGCACGTTCGACGTGTACTCCAGTGCCTTTTAGAGAATTGTCTCTACGTGAAGGCTGAGAAGTGCGCCTTTCATGTTCCCTCTGTCACATTTCTCGGTTCTGTTATTTCCGCTGAAGGCATTCAGATGGATCCCGCTAAGGTCCAGGCTGTCAGCGATTGGCCCGTTCCTAAGTCACGTGTCGAGTTGCAGCGCTTTCTCGGTTTCGCTAATTTCTATCGGCGTTTCATTCGTAATTTCGGTCAAGTGGCTGCCCCTCTCACAGCTCTGACTTCTGTCAAGACTTGCTTTAAGTGGTCCGGTTCGCCCAGGGAGCTTTTGATCTCCTCAAGAAGCGTTTTACATCCGCCCCTATCCTTGTTACTCCTGACGTCACTAAACAATTCATTGTCGAGGTTGACGCTTCAGAGGTGGGCGTGGGACCATTCTGTCCCAGCGCTTCCAGTCTGACGATAAGGCCATCCTTGCGCTTACTTTTCTCATCGCCTGTCGCCATCGGAACGCAACTATGATGTGGGTAACCGCGAACTGCTCGCCATCCGCTTAGCCATAGGCGAATGGCGACAGTGGTTGGAGGGGGCGACCGTCCCTTTTGTCGTTTGGACTGACCATAAGAACCTTGAGTACATCCGTTCTGCCAAACGACTTAATGCCGTCAAGCTCGTTGGGCGTTGTTTTTCGCTCGTTTCGAGTTCGTGATTTCCTATCGCCCGGGAAATAAGAACACCAAGCCTGATGCCTTATCCCGTCTCTTTAGTTCTTCTGTGGTTCTACCGACCCGAGGGGATTCTCCCTGAAGGGCGTGTTGTCAGGTTGACTGTCTGGGGAATTGAGAGACAGGTAAAGCAAGCACTCACTCACACTGCGTCGCCGCGCGCTTGTCCTAGTAACCTTCTGTTCGTTCCTGTCTCTACTCGTCTGGCTGTTTCTTCAGTGGGCTCATTCTGCCAAGTTAGCTGGCCACCCCGGCGTTGGGGTACGCTTGCTTCTATTCGCCAGCGTTTTGGTGGCCTACTCAGGAGCGGGACACGCGCCGTTTCGTGGCTGCTTGTTCGGACTGCGCGCAGACTAAGTCAGGTAACTCTCCTCCTGCCGGTCGTCTCAGACCGCTTCCCATTCCTTCTCGACCATGGTCTCACATCGCCTTAGACTTTATTACCGGTCTGCCTTCGTCTGCGGGGAAGACTGTGATTCTTACGGTTATCGATAGGTTCTCTAAGGCGGCACATTTCATTCCCCTCGCTACTTCCTTCCGCTAAGGAGACGGCACAAATCATCATTGAGAATGTGTTCAGAATTCATGGTCTCCCGTTAGACGCCGTTTCAGACAGAGGCCCGCAATTCACGTCACAGTTTGGAGGGAGTTCTGTCGTTTGATTGGTGCTTCCGTCAGTCTCTCTTCCGGGTTTCATCCCCAGTCTAACGGTCCAAGCAGAAAGGGCCAATCAGTCGATTGGTCGCATATTACGCAGCCTTTCGTTTCGAAACCCTGCGTCTTGGGCAGAACAGCTCCCCTGGGCTGAGTACGCTCACAACTCGCTTCCTTCGTCTGCTACCGGGCTATCTCCGTTTCAGAGTAGTCTTGGGTACCAGCCTCCTCTGTTCTCGTCCCAGCTCGCCGAGTCCAGCGTTCCCTCCGCTCAGGCTTTTGTCCAACGTTGTGAGCGCACCTGGAGGAGGGTCAGGTCTGCACTTTGCCGTTACAGGCGCAGACTGTGAGAGCCGCCAATAAACGTAGGATTAAGAGTCTAGGTATTGTCGCGGTCAAGAAGTGTGGCTTTCCACTCGTAACCTTCCTTACGACAGCTTCTCGCAAGTTGACTCCGCGGTTCATTGGTCCGTTCCGTGTCTCTCAGGTCGTCAATCCTGTGCTGTGCGACTGCTTCTTCCGCGACATCTTCGTCGCGTCCACCCTGTCTTCCATGTCTCTTGTGTCAAGCCTTTTCTTCGCGCCCCGTTCGTCTTCCTCCCCCCCCCGTCCTTGTCGAGGGCGCACCTATTTACAAGGTACGGAAGATCATGGACATGCGTTCTCGGGGACGTGGTCACCAGTACTTAGTGGATTGGGAGGGTTACGGTCCTGAGGAGAGGAGTTGGTTTCCATCTCGGGACGTGCTGGACCGTTCGTTGATTGATGATTCCTTCGTTGCCGCCAGGGTTCCTCCTCGAGTGCGCCAGGAGGCGCTCGGTGAGTGGGGGGGTACTGTCATGTTTTGTCTTTGATCATCATGTCTTGTCCCTGTGCTTCCCTCTGCTGGTCTTATTAGGTTCTTTCCCTCTTTCTATCCCTCTCTCCCTCCTCCCTCTTCTCCTCTCCCGCTCTCTCTCTCTATCGTTCCGTTCCTGCTCCCAGCTGTTTCTCATTCTCCTAACGACCTCATTTACTCTTTCACACCTGTCCCCTATTTTGCCCTCTGATTAGAGTCCCTATTTCTCCCTCTGTTTTCCGCTTCTGTCTTGTCGGATTCTTGTTTGATGTTTGCTGTTCTGTGTCCTTGTTCCGCCCTGTCGTGTTTTTGCCTTCTTCAGATGCTGCGTGTGAGCAGGTGTCTATGTCAGCTACGGCCTGTGCCTTCCTGAAGGACCTGCAGTCTGTGGTCGCGTCTCCAGTCGTTCCTCTCTACTGACGAGAGGATTTCAGTTTCCTGTTTTGGATTTACCTTGATAATATCCAGGAGAATCATTGTTTGTTTAATACTGGAATAAAGACTCTGTTTCTATTACGTCGCTTTTGGGTCCTCATTCACCTGCATAACAAGAAGGAGGTTTTTAGGGAGATGGAAAAGGTGCAGGAGAGAGGGAAGGAGATACAGGCAGGAGGAAAGGTATGGTGATAAGTAAAGAAACAGGGAAAAATAAGGAGGGACATGGTGAAGGAGAGGCAGAGGTAAAAGGACAGACAGAGAGAGAGAGAGAGAGAGAGAGAGAGAGAGAGAGAGAGAGAGAGAAAGGGGAAAAAAGAGAGAGAGAGAGAGAGAGAGAGGAGGGGACCAGGACAGGGAGAGGAAGATAACTGTTTTCAATTGAAGAGTGGTGTACAAGTTGCAGCACCAAGTTGAATTGCTGATACATTAGCCAGGGCACCAGCCTGAGAAATTGTCTTCACTTCTCAAAAGAGTGAAAATAAATAAATATTAGGACAGGTTTGGAGGGGGAAAATAGGTTTCCTAGATGAAGTGGAAAGGCATACAATTAGAGCAAAAGATATTCCCCTATACAGGGAAATTGATCATTATGCCCCTCCAGCTGTAGTTATTCAGCACAATGGATATCTTATTCGTCAGTTTCATGTCTAACAGCTGGAATGCATGGAGAATATAGCCAAAGCATACATTTTCACAGAACTGGTTCCATTTATCATCTTTGATGCCTTACAGGGGCAACCAATCCATTTAGTGGTGCGTTCTATGCCACAAATATACATAAAAACATGCATCTCAAATGACTAAGCAAACCATGGGCTTCTCTGTAACAAAAGAGATGACTGAAAAATATGTGTTTGAGTTGAATCAAAAGTAACCAATGCTCTTAAGCTCTCCTGTCCTGCATGTTTTAATTTTGCTCACCGCTCTCTGTGCTTGTGTATAGCCTAAAGCATGCCTACTTTACTGCCAAGAAAGAACATTCAACACTTCAGAGTTCATGAGCATTTTATAATTACAGACCACCACTATGATTATAACTCATATCGCTGTGTAAACTGTAACTTAATAACACCATAACTCACACTCACAAGATTATGTTAGGACAGGAATAGGCCTAGATTCCCTATTCCCGGGGTATGGACAAATGTTTCAGTTCTCTGTGCTCAGGAGTATTCTCCATGATCTTGCCTGGCTCATGCCACTTTTCTGCAGCCTGCACATGAAATGTAAAAGGTCTTTGGATGCTGCATCAAATCCAGTTGCTGTGATCTAAGTTGGAGGGTTGGTGTTTATTTACACTATGCAGTAGCCCTCGTCAATGAGCATGTGTGAAAGCAGTTCTGACTCAGTGCATAAGCTTTTAGAATATCCATACATTTCTTTGCAACTAGCTACAAACGGAATGGTTATGATTATGATATTGGTCACATAATAGGAAGCATGTTATTGGCCAACAGTTTCTTCTAGTCTGGAGTTAGTAACGTTATATGAGTATGATTGTCTGGAGTCTAGCTTTTAGTTAGCTAGCTACATTCAACTAAATACACTGCTGCAACATTTTCATTGTCAAATTACATTTTGAGTTGCTTTCAAAAACTCAAGCCAACACTTCCATGGCATGCAGATGTTTTTCGATAGTTTGCCCTTGCCAGTTTTCGAGACTGGGCATGGTTCGAAGTGTACGAATCAAAATCCGAGAACTTGTTCGCTACGGAAGTCACTGGCAATTTGCTCACATTACAAAACTAACTAAACAAGTGATCATATTTCCAGATCATATATACATGTCTGGAAAAATCTGTTCATTTGCATTTGGTAGCCTTCAATTCTAACCCCACCGTGTCGTTGATAAAATAGACTTACCTGTTGATGTATCCATCACCGTCACCGTCGCAAGTCTGAAACAACCGCCTCATCCCCTCCTCTTCGCCGGTGCTAGATGTGTCACTACTGCCGCTACTCACACTCACCTCCACCGCCGCCATGATCTTCCCTGAATACTGTAACTAGTGTGCTAGGCTTCTACCCCTCCAAGTATTAATTCTCAACAAAGTAACTGCCTCATCATCACACTTCCCGTAAGTGTCGACTACTACCCGACATCGGATTGAATAGAATCAAATATAAACTTGGGTTTAGGTCACATCTGCAAAAAGGAAGGTGCAGCACGTGCCGTAAAAGTTAACCCCGAGATCTAGTCGCGAATAGGGAGGCGTTAAAAAGCTTTGGGTAAACTGCTGTGGAGTGAGTGTCGACCTAAACTCAGTGGGACATATGTGAAGCTAGCCACAATAAGGATTAGCCACAATAGCGGAATTTGCTGTTCACCTTCAAAATAAAACTCCCTAATTGAAAGATGAAAATGGATGCAAATAGTGGAATTATGACATATTTGAATTAGATAATACTAAACCATTTTGGAATGTTGTTATGTAAATTAAACAAAAGACAATAATGAGTTCATTTAACAAACAAATCTGTAGAAATCGCACTATGGATGTATTAAACTTCAGAATTGCATTGGGGGCATACTTATATTTCACTGTGCAGCCTTACTTATGGATTGAAATGGCGTATCAGTCTACTCAGTGACACCCACAGAACATAACTGTGAAGAGTTACACAAATATTAGCGTCCTAGCTCTTATTACGGGACTTTGACTGTGGGAAAGCACCTCCCCAGACAGCCTATTGTGCGTAATGACATTCATATTTCACTGTACAGCCTTGTCTATGGATTGTGGATCAAATAAATGGGGTATCAGTCTACTCAGTGACACCCACAGAAAACAGCTGTGGAGAGTTTACACAAATATTAGCATCGTAGCTCTTGTTGCGGAACACTGAAATCCATGTGAAATGAGCCACATTAAGCCTACAAGTCAACCTACTATGTGTATTGGACATTCATTTTCTCTGTAAATCAAATCCAATTTTATTGGTCACATACACATGGTTAGCAGATGTTAATGCGAGTGTAGTGAAATGCTTGTGCTTCTAGTTCCGACAACGCAGTAATATCTAACAAGTAATCTAACAAATTCACAACAACTACCTTATACACACAAATGTAAGGGATGTACATATAAATATATGGATGAGCGATGGCCGTGCGGCATAGGCAAGATGCGGTAGATGATATAGAGCAGTATATACATATGAGATGAGGGATGTTGGATATGTAAACATGATCAAAGTGGCATTATTTAAAGTGGCTAATGATAGGCATAGGCAAGATGCAGTAGATGGTATAGAACAGTATATACATATGAGATGAGTAATGTAGGATATGTAAACATTATTAAAGTGGCGTTATTTAATGTGACTAGTGATACCTTTATTAAGTCCATTTATTAAAGTGGCCTGAGATTTGAGTCTGTATGTTGACAGCAGCCTCTCTATGTTAGTGATGGCTGTTTAACAGTCTGATGGCCTTGAGATAGAAGCTGTTTTTCAGTCTCTCGTCCCAGCTTTGATTCACCTGTACTGACCTCGCCTTCTGGATGATAGCGGGGTGAACAGGCAGTGGCTCGGGTGGTTGTTGTCCTTGATGATCTTTTTGGCCTTCCTGTGACATCGGGTGCTGTAGGTGTCCTGGAGGGCAGATAGTTTGCCCCCGGTGATGCGTTGTGTAGATCGGACTACCCTCTGCAGAGCCTTGCAGTTGAGGGCGGTGCAGTTGCCATACCAGGCTGTGATACAGCCCAACAGGATGCTCTCGATTGTGCATCTGTAAAAGTTTGTGAGTGTTTTAGGTGACAACCCAAATCTGTACAGCCTTACCTATGGATTGTGGATCAATAAAAAATCCATAGGCAAGGTTGCACAGTGAAATATAAGTATGCCCCAATACAATTCTGAATTTGAATATATTAACAGTGCAATTACAACAAATTTTTACTGTTTTGTCAAATTAACTCATTATCGTCTTTTGTTGAATTTATATAACAACATTCTAAACTTGTTGAGCATTATATAGTCCAAATATGGCATGATTACAGTATTTTTTATCCATTTGCATCACTTTCAATGGGAACTTTTATTTTGAAGGCAAACCACAAATTCCACTAATGTGGTGAATCCTTATTGTAGCTAGCTTTACATAGATCTCAGTGTGTGAGTGAGCTGGACTTCTGACAGTGTAGCAGAGAAAGGCACTTTATATTAAGACATGGGATATTGTCCTGGGCAGCATGAAAACTGTGTGAGTATGCACAAGGAATGCACATTTGTATTTGATATTTAAATATAGAAAATTGGTTCTATGGGTGACAGCATAGCCTAGTGGTTAGAGCATTGGACTAATAACTGAAAGGTTGCACGTTTGAATCCCTGAGCTGACAAGGTACAAATCTGTTGTTCTGCCTGTCTTGCCTAGTTAAATAAAGGTAAACAATTCTATGGGTTTAAACCAAAATTGATAGCTGAGATATTCTTTTAAACAGAGGCTCCTCAATAAAGTTCACCACATGTTGTTGCAAAGTAACAAAGCACTTAATTGATGAAATATGCATTTCTTTGATGAAACATGAATACCTGAAGTAATAATGTATGTTGGCTGTGATCTATTTACAGCAAGGGTTCTCAAAGTGGGGACCCGTACTGCAGGGGCCAAGGCCAGATCTCAACAAAAAATTTTTTTTAATAATACAAAAATAAATACAATTGTACATTTTTTTATTTTTTTATTAATATTTCTAACAACAACAGATTAAACAAATGTTGGTCAAGGGATCCCCAGAATAAGTTTAAAGTGTGTAAAACAATAAAATGTAATATTATTAATCTACAATTGATGTTCTTAACCCTGAGTAACATGTGCCTGGGAGGCTCACAGCAATATCGGTATCCACAGTACTCCACCAATTATACATTTTGCAACTCAATACTTCTTGTATTCCCCAAAAATGGTCTCTCTGCCTCATGGAAAATTGTGTAGAATTGCAGGATATAAGTGTCAAAGCTGCAACAACAAAAATTCTCTATGCCCCATGTGTAGAATTAGATTTAAGTAATTTAGCAGACACTCTTATCCAGAGGGACTTACAGCAGCAATTAGGGTTAAGTGCCATGCAGAAAGGCACATTGACAGATTTTTCACCTAGTCGGCTAAGGGGATTCGACCCAGTGACTTTTCGTTTACTGGCCCAATGCTCTTAACTGCTAGGCTACCTGCCGTGGTTAAAATTAAGTTGAAAACTGAGAATTGGGCCTTTAAAATGTTCCTTCCCAGGGCCGAGACGTGGTTTGACCAGCCAAGCACTGCCGAAGTCATTGTATGCTATTTTTTATGTCACTCGAGTTGTGTTCTGATTATGAGGGGGTCCCTGATGAATTTGCTATCACAAAAGGGGTCCAGATGTAGTTGGTGGATGGGAGGATGGATCTTTCCCCCTTTTGTACTCTACTCTGCCTTTCACTGACCACTCAGCTCCTGGTTTTACTGCTGTAAGTCTACTGACAAGGTAGTGAGCCTGGGTGTCTGCGTGACTTTGCATTTAGCCCACTGAGCTGACTCCTAGGTGCCTTCTGGTCGAGGAATCACATCTCAGACAAGGTCCCACCACCGTAGTTCACCAAAGAACCTCTGCTTTCATCCTTCCACCTCCTACATTTGTGCTGTGACTCAGATCAGACAGATTATGTCTACATCAACAATTGCTTATATTTAAGCAAGGTTAAAAGGCAATTCCGACAATTTTCAACCTCATATTCATTATCTCCACCACCAAACCAGTGTCTAAATATGTGAAAATAGCATGTTTCTATGATATGTGGTTAAAAAGATATGAAGAAAGGTCCTAAAAAATACTTCTGTGACATCACAGGGTAGGATTAAAAAAGTTAAACAAACTGTGATTTTCAAAACCTGCAATGAGTTTCTAGCTCCCCAAGTCACTGCAAATCTCATAGTGTTTGAAAATCACTGTTATTCAAATGTTTAAACTTTTGATGATGTCATCGAGTCTAACTTTTTAACTTAATATTATTGTAGAAATGTGCCGTTTTCACATAACACTTGTATTATGCTGGAGATAATAAAAATGAGGTTGAAAAGTGGTGGAAGTGGCCTTTAAAGTGGGATGGATGTGGTGGAGAGGAGCTATTGCTTAGCACAATTGATTCTCCACACATTTTTTAAAAACAAAGTAGATGCTCAGGGGTTTGACATCAATTGACAGTAAAAGCTTCTTTACAGATTTCTTATGGTTTCAATTAATACAAAAATAACACCTCATGACAGTGTACACTCAAGTATTCTGCTGTTAGAAAAGGTATAATCAACAGTATGCCTACAGCATATGTCCAGGAGGGGGAGACCTCATCTACGTTTTAAAAGGATAGAATAGGGTAAGGCAGAAGAGCAGAGAATGAAGGAAGGGGTGGTTTTATACTGTAACGACCCTGGGTTTACACTTCTGACACCAATGTAATGAAACAGCAGGGAGCAGGTCTCTTCTAGCCCGAGGTCCGGCGCGCTATCGACTGTGCTGCAAAAGCATGCTCGAGCGGCAGAGTCGATTTCCGCGCATATAAACCCAGGGTCGTTACAATACCTTTTACACTATTTCACACTAGAGTCCCCTGGGAAACACTGACCAAAACGTGGGGTCCTATTGTGTCACAAATGTGTAGCATTTGTTACGCCTCCTATTCAGTACTATCTAAACCTTTCAGATCAACACATGAGTTTAGAAGTAGGTGGGGCACTCTTTTCACGCAACTTCAACATTAAGTGATTTTCGTTAAGCCTTTTCGCTAAACCCAACTCTTTTCATAACCGTAACCTCAGTCTGTATCCTAATAACCTGCTACGCTCATTCTCCCAACCTGCTGCATACGTTCTCCTAACCTGCTACGAAAAAATTACTTCGTTATCGAAATGGCGTGAAAAGTGTTTCCCTTGTAAGTATGGGTTGCTTCTGGCATTGACAGTGACATAATACAGTTTACGGAGTAGACAAGTCCAGGCTTGTTCTAAAATCATAACTGGAACGTTTTACAGACGAAGTAGTGGAAGGAGTTGAGGATGCCCAACTTATTGAGACGCACCCCTTAGCGGTGTCTGTGATGTATCATCAATGCAGTGTTTGCGAACTTCTGCAGGCGCACGAGCGGGAATCTGACATAGAAAAAGGTATTACCTAGCTAGTTACATGTTACTTACAGTTAAAACATTATGAGATGCATCTATAATTTACTAAATAATGGATAAAGCTCAATGACACGTTTGTTATATCTCTGTAGCTATAACTATATTAACTGGCTAACGATAGCTAGCTAGCTTGTTTTTTGCTTGCAGCTAGTGGCTAGCTAACTTAGCTAGTTATATTTCTGAGATACTAGGTGCTGTAGTTCGCTAACGTCAGCTAAATTAACACAATTGTCACGAGCTATTTTACCTATAACTAGTAAGCTACATGGCTCAGGTGATGGCTAGCTAACAGTTTGCTAGCTATTGTAACTACTTTATATGTATACCTTTATTTAAATAGTTAAGAACAAATTCTTATTTACAATGACGGCCTACCGGGGAACAGCCTTGTTCAGGGACAGAACGATTTTTACCTTGTCAGCTCGGGGGTTCGATCCAGCAACCTTTCGGTTACTGGCTCAATGCTCTAACCACTAGGCTACCTTCCGCCCCCTTGTGAATGCCAAGAGTGTGCAATGCTGTCATCAAGGCAACGGGTTGCTACTTTGAAGACTCTCAATGTGTAATGTGTAAGCATTTGATTTTCTAGTTTGCTGCTATGATGGTGAGTACTGGATTGGAATTGCAGATGCTGTGGATGATGGAAGCATGGACGTAAATGTGAAATTCATGCATCCAACTTATCCAGCAAGGTCATTTTCTTGGCGAAACAGAGTGGACACGGATGGAAGCATGGACGTAAATGTGAAATTCATACATCCAAGTTATCCAGCAAGGTCATTTTCTTGGCGAAACCGAGTGGACACGTTATGTACCAAAAACAAGCATCATCTGCCTGGCTACCCAAACTCCTTGCTCCGGCCAAACGCTACGCCAGGCCCACGGACGTTACTTTCTTTTCCGCAATGAGTCTGGATCTGAGTACCTCCCAGACAATTTCTAGAACGCAAACACATTCTAACCGCTCTGATTGGTCTCAAAAATCGATGGGTTGGGCTAGAGCCAGAACACACATGGGTAAAGCGGCATTTAGAAAAAATTTAATTGGCTTTGATCCTCTGATTTGTTAGAGATGATCCAATAGTTGATGACTTTGTTTTGTACAACGCCCCTTGTCACCACAAACGACTTCAACGATGGCAGTCTGCCCTCCAGGACACCCCGTACACCACCCTTGATAGTCAAACAGGTAAAAAAAGGCTCAGTTAAAGACCTCATCACGGACAAACGAAACCCACCCAGCCACTGCCTGTTCACCCCGCTATCATCAGAAGGCAGTCTAGTACAGGTGCATCAAAGCAGGGACCCGAGAGACTGAAAAACAGCTTCTATCTCAAGGCCATCAGACTGTTAAACAGCCACCACTAACATTTACGGCCGGCTGCAACATACTGACTCAACTCCAGCCACTTTAAAAATGGGAATTGATGAATTATGTAAAATGTACCACTAGCCACTTAGCAATGCCACTTAATATACAATGTTTATATATACCCTACATACCCATCTTCATATGTATATACTGTACTCTATATATATCTACTGCATCTTGCCATCTTTATGCAATACATGTACCACTAGCCACTTTAAACTATGCCACTTTATGTTTACATTACCCTACAGCGTACTCATCTCATATGTTAACCGTACTCTCTACCATCTACTGACATCTACCATGCCGTTCTGTACCACCACTCATCCATATATCTTATGTACATATTCTTTATCCCTTCACACTTGTGTGTGTGTGTAAGGTAGTAGCGTGGAATTGTTAGGTTAGATTACTGTTGGTTATTACTGCATTGTCGGAACTAGAAGCACAAGCATTTCGCTACACTCGCATTAACATCTGCTAACCATGTGTATGTGACTAATAAAATTTGATTTGATTTGATTTGATTTGAAGTATGTAGCGAACAGAGCACCGGAAGAATTCAGTTTGAGTCGTCTGGGAAATCAGCTGCACCATTAAAAGGCTCTGCATGGTCAATCCGACGTCTGACGAGGCCATACAGCATTTACTGTAATGCAGACTTCAGGGCTTTCATACAATAGCAGAGCTATTGTGAAGAAAGTTGTCAAGGAATTGAGTTTGTGTTTTATACAGGAGGTTCCGCCCCGACCTACTGTTCCTAGGCCGCCATTGAAAATAAGAATTTGTTCTTATTAACTGACTTGCCTAGTTAAATAAAGGTAAAATAAAGATAAATATAAACTAATTATGTCAATGCGGAGTTATATGGAGCCCTCCGCATTGTTAGTAAATTTGAGAGGTGCACAGCGATGCGGTACGGAGCTTGATTTTGCCTCTTCATGCCTCCAGAGGCTACTCAATTACGTCACACCTTCCAAACGAAGACTCCGACCACATTTTCGGATCAAGCATAAATGGGATATAAGGCACCAACCACTGCAATCATTTGGGATGTAGCGACATCACTGCAATAGAAGATGCACTGACGAAAGAAAGAAAGTGAAAGTATGAAATGAGGAATGAGAAGTCCTCAATGCTGTTATTTGTTTTCTTATGATGTGTTTGGGCAAATAAAATGTTCTAACTTGAATTCTTCCCCCACGTTTATAAATCATTATAATTTGAATGTTCTGTCTTGAATTAACATTGAGGGGGAGGGGGATTCATCACACTTTTTTCAACAAAGAGCAGGAACAGCACTGTCTAGTGGTTAATAATACCTGGTAATATCAGGTTGTATGATGGTGCATTAACTTCAATGACTAATTTCTCTGAACAGGGGAAAATAACCATCACCAAATTTACTGCTGGCTGGTGGCACCTTCATTGGGGAGAACAGGCTCATAGTAATGGCTGGAACGGAATAAATGGGATGGTAGCAAACATATGGTTTGCATGTGTTTGATACAATTCCATTCACTCCATTATAGCCATTATTATGAGCCATCCTCCCCTCAGCACCCTTCTGTGCATTACTTAGTATGAAGAAACAATACTTCTAGCTGCAGCTTCATACTACTTGTCAGACATCGGGAACTGATACTGTATACTGGCCATTGGGGTGGGCATGGTGTGGGGGGTCCGTAGGTTGCTTTTGACAATTTCTTTGGATTCCTCATGTCTCACTCATTGGTAGCATGACGTTTGGTCCAAATCGGATGTTAGGTACAATATTCATTTAAAATTATGTGAATCCTATAAAGTAAAAGGGCCAATTTAGGTGCAATCAATTAGCTTAATTTCTCAGAGTTCAAATTATATTTAAACAAAATAATTTTAAAGGAATGCTAATCTTTCTGCAGAAACCATTTCAGAACAATCTGAGATGGTAGGTGTCATGGCTTCCTGAAATGACACTCTACCCTTTGTCTCTAGTTAGTTCAAGTAACATGTGACAGTCATCTAGAGAGATTGCAATGTATTGTTGTAAACTAGGTTGCTCATTAGCTACATTTGATGAACTCTTGTGTTCTACAGTGCATCATGTCACGTCCCAGTACTGCCTCCCCCAAGCCTGCCATGGGCCACTCCAAACACTCTGGTAGTGGAGGGCCCAGGGGCAAAGGGCTGAAAGACATACGCATCGATGAAGAAGTTAAGATTGCTGTGAACATCTCTCTTGAAAGGTTTCAGTACAGTGAGCAAAAAGGTAAGAGAAAATGGTCCTTCTACTCATGCTGATGAAGTGATGATTCGTGGAGAAATGTGTATTATATTATGTATTATACATATTCTTTTTTTTACAGAAATTGAGTTTCCTTCCTCCCTGTCCAGTACTGAGAGGGCCTTCATCCATCGCTTTGCGCAGTCCCTGGGATATATCTCTAAAAGCAGAGGGTGAGCTATCCAAATTGATATGAGGGATATCAGAGCCCATAGCCAGGTTAGTTGTTTAGCAACAAAACCGACTTGTGCGCAACTATGGGGCTTAACAGACGAGGTTGTCTTAAATTGTTGACAACATGTAAACTATATTTTGGCTCCATGTTTATTGAAAACATAAATACATTTGCACAATGAGCACTTGTTGTCTCTCAAATACATGGTTAGAGTTGATAGTTAACTACTGAATTTTTGCCATATTAGCATTGACATGAAATCAGTCAAAACAAGACATGATATCAATAACAAGATACAATGAGCTGAAACGAGCCACCTATGATTCCCCACATAGCAGCTTATTGTCATTGTTGCTAGCTATCTGACCGTTCATAATCATAACAAACACACGGCTTCTGGCCACATCAATGCGTGCGTATAATGTTTTTGGTAATGTTGTCAGCCAACCCGTCTATAGTCTTTAGGTCAATCTAAGATACTCCCATATACACTGAGTGTACAAAACATTACAAAAACCTTCCTAATATTGAGTTGCACCACCTTTTTCTGTCAGTACAGCCTCAATTCGTCGGGACATGGACCTACAAGGTGTCAAAAGCATTCCACAAGGATGCTGGCCCATGTTGACTCCAATGCTTCCCACAGTTATGTCAAGTTGATTGGATGTCCTGTGGGTGGTGGACCAGTATTGATACACATGGGAAACTGTTGTGTGGAAAAACCCAGCATCATTGCAGTTCTTGACGCACTCAAACCTGGCACCTACTATCATACCCCGTTCAAAGGCACTACAATATTTTGTCTTGCCCATTCACCCTCTGAGTGGCACACATACACAATCCATGTCTCAATTGTCATAAAGGCTTAAAAATCCATTAACCTGTCTCCTCCCCTTCATCTACATTGATTGAAGTGGATTTAACAAGTGACATCAATAAGGGATAATAGCTTTCACCTGGATTCACCTTGTCAGTCTATGTTATGGAAAGAGCATGTTTTATACACTCAGTGTTCAAGCGGAACTTGAGTAGAACAGTTTGTGTATCCCTCCCCGGCATTGTAGCGTAAGTTCTAACTCCCTAAAAGCCTCCCTCAGGTTTACTAGTGTGCTGTGCTTCAAGCCTAACAGCCTATTTCATTCATTTTCAGAAAAGGATCAAGCCGCACCCTCACTATCAGAAAGAAGGATGGCTCAGAGACGGCCCAGTCCGTCATGACTTTCAACCTTTCCCACAATTCCAAGCATGTGGTGCGCAGCTTGCTGCAGAGGTTCCCCATCACCAACAAGGAGTGCAGAGACCTACTGCCTCACACTGAGAGAGGCCTGTCTGTGGCCATGGAGGCTGGTGAGTCGCAGTTACATCTCAGGGTTAATAATGCATTGATATCAATGGGAGACCTTGCCAAACTTTAGGTTTTTAATGTCAATGTACTAATGAATGAATAAACTATCAAGGCGTTAACAATATGTATTGACAATACAAAGTATAAACATTCCCCTGCCCCTCTTTTTTTTCTCCACCAGAGAGCAGCCGTGACAAGAACAGGACCAGCGGGCGGCTCAACAATGGCATCCCCCAGGTGCCCAAGAGGAGGGGCCCGTCTGAGCTAGACTTCTTCCGCCGCTCACTGCCTGTGTACGAGCGCCAGGAGGAGATTGTCCAGGTCATCAAAGACAACCGTGTGGTCCTAGTGGTGGGGGAGACCGGCTCGGGGAAAACTACACAGGTGAGGGGGAGAAACGTTTTACGTCACTGTCCAAATATGGGATTGTGCTGTTCTTATGCTCTACAAAGGTTTTGCATTGGTATGATAAAGGTATTACATTTGTAAGTTCCTGATCAGCTAGAAAGTAATTGTTTTGCCATTCCAGATCCCACAGTTCCTCCTGGACGACTGCAGCCGAAATGGGATCCCCTGTCGTATCTTCTGCACGCAGCCCCGGCGTCTGGCTGCCATCGCTGTGGCGGAGCGGGTTGCAGCAGAGAGAGGGGAGAGCATCGGTCAGACCATTGGCTACCAGATCCGCCTGGAGAGCAGGTAGGAGGAGAGCGAGGGAGGAAGGGAGGCACTAACTCTGTCTACGTTCACTGGGCTACTGTGCGGAAATTAATTAAATCTCATCACTAAGCTAAGGACCCTGGGACTAAACACCTCCCTCTGCAACTGGATCCTGGACTTCCTGATGATGCTGACGACATAACAGTGGTAGGCCTGATCACCGACAACAATGAGACCGTCTATAGTGAGGAGGTCAGAGACCTGGCAGTGTGATGCCAGGACAACAACCTCTCCCTCAATGTGAGCAAGACCAAGGAGATGATCGTGGACTACAGGAAAAGGAAGGCCAGACAGGCCCCTATTAACATAAACGGGGCTGTAGTGGAATGGGTAGAGAGTTTCAAAACAGTCATGAAGAGGGCACAACAACACATTTTCCCCCTCAGGAGACTGAAAAGATTTGGCATGGGTCCCCAGATCCTCAAAAAGTTCTACAGCTGCAACATCGAGAGCATTCTGACCGGTTGCATCACCGCCTGGTATGGCAACTGCTCGGCATCCGACTGTAAGGCGCTACAGAAGGTAGTGCGTACGGCCCAATACATCACTTGGACCAAGCTGCCTGCCATCCAGGACCTATATACTAGGCGGTGTCAGAGGAAGGCCCAAAAAATGGTCAAAGACTCCAGTCACCCATGTCATAGACTGTCCTCTCTGCTACCGCACGGCAGGTGGTACCCCTCCCCTTTGTTTTTACACTGCTGTTACTCGCTGTTTATTATCTATGCATAGTCACTTTACCCCTGTACAAATTACCTCGACTAACCTGTACCCCCGCACATTGACTCGGTACCGGTACCCCTCTATATAGCCTCGTTATTGTTATGTAATCTTGTGTTAATTTTTGTTCGATTTTTTACTTTAGTTTATTTAGCAAATATTTTCTTAACTCTATTTCTTGAACTGCATTGTTGGTTGAGGGCTTGTAAGTAAGCATTTCATGGTAAGGTTTACACCTGTTGTATTTGGCGCATGTGACAAATAAAATTTGATTTGATTTGTTTGCCCCCTCAGAGTTTCTCCTAAGACGCTGCTGACCTTCTGCACCAGCGGAGTCCTGCTGAGAACACTGATGGCTGGAGACGCCACAATGTCCACTGTTACTCATGTCATTGTGGTGAGTAAAAGTTACTGTGACCCTTTTGTTATAGTTCACAGCTTTTACTGTATGAATGCACATCAATATGATACTTCATGCCTCTTGTCCAATCAGGACGAGGTTCACGAGCGGGACGGCCTAAGTGACTTCCTGCTGATCAAGATGAGGGACATGCTCCAGACGATGCCAAATCTGAAGCTCATCCTGTCCAGTGCTGCCCTGGATGTGGAGCTGTTCCTCCGCTACTTCAGCTCCTGTCCCGTCATCCACAGTAAGTCAACCCGTCTGTTTGGATAAGCCACATACAGAGAGGAGAGTACAGAAATCACTACAGAATCACCTAATATACTCATCTGAAATTGGGACCGGGATTCATCAGTGAAACCGTTACCTGCAAAAGCCAGGTAATTGCAGGGAAAGACATCTGTATGGATAGGGCTAATGCTTGTCATGACTGGTCCTGCAAGCACTGATTTCTTAAATTAAATTAATAAATGGCAAAGTAAGAATACTTTTTTGATCTAGTCAAAGGAAGACCATTTGAGGTGAAGCAACTCTTCCTGGAAGACATCTTGAAGACAACGGGTTATGCAAACAAAGACATGATGAAATACAAAAAGGAGATTCAGAGGGGTAACTACCAACCTTCTCTTAATCCTGGTTTGCTTGATTTCCATTTTGATTTCTGAACACTGTTTTGGACTCATGTCCAATGTCTCCCAGACTGAACAAGTGCATGTGTGTGTTGTCCCTGGCAGAGGAGAAGCAGCAGACGTCCCTGACAGAGTGGTGTAAGGTCCAGGAGGGCGGCTCCCGCCAGGAGCCCCAGAGGGATAAGACCTCAGCCTCCTGTGTCCTCCAGGAGAACGACCTGCTGGATGATGGAGGGGACAGTGTCTTCAACCAGCTGGTGAGAACAACAGTTAGTTTGGGTTGGATATGGGGGCCATGCTCATTTCTCAATATCCTAGTTTTCTATGTTATTTTCTCCCAGTTGCTTCAGTTATTTTCAGAATGTACTCTGAATGGGCTGAAGAGATGCCACTAATTATTATTGCACCTCATGATTGAGTTCACCAATGTCACAGGGGATATTATTTCCTGGTTCTTACTAAGTGGCACTGGGTTTGCTATCAGTCTGATACAGGATGTGTTGTTTCAGAATGAGAAAGATGTGGCGTCATTGGACCCGTGGCTGCTGAAGGAGATGGATGCCTGCATCTCAGACATCTTCCTCAACCAGGACGCTGATGCCTTCATCCAGCTCTTCAATCTCATCCTTAGTGAGAACGTCAGCGGTAAGATAGTTAAGGACGCATACAAAACCTATGTGCCCCAGTTTACTCTTGTATCTCTATTTTATTTGTGTATGAAATGATGACACCAACATAATCAAAAATGTAATAAATAAAAAAAAATGTAATCCCAAGAGTTGAGAGTAATATTCCCAGTAGTTCCAAGCCTGATATGTCCTCCTCCTGCTTCTCAGTGGACTACATGCACAGTGAGACAAGCGCCACTCCCCTCATGGTGGCAGCAGGTCGAGGCTTCCTCAGTCAGATTGAGCAGCTGCTTAGTATGGGAGCCAGCGTCAGAATCAAGGCCTCCAATGGCTGGTAAGGGTTCTTTGAATAACTGTATAAATGCATCCTCTTTTAATTTACTCTATACACCATGAATGAGTCTGAAATATTGATCAGTATTTGGTTCGTTTCAGGACAGTACTGGACTGGGCCAAGCACTTCCAGCAGGCAGAGGTGGTGGACCTACTAGATTCCTACCTGTAAGAGCACCATTTATCACTGTATCATTGTTATGAATGGCTATATGTGAAAACCCTGCCTTTGTTTGAGGATGATAACAGAAATACTCCCTTCCTTGGCAGCTCATCCCTGGAGGCGGGGAAGCTGGACGAGTGGTCCCTGGTGCAGGCAGCCACCACAGAGATGAGCCCGGAGGACCAGGAGCTTCTCAAGGAATACCACCACAGCTTTGATGACGAGAGGGTGGACCTGGACCTCATCATGCACCTGCTGCAAAACATCTGCACCAGCTCTGAGGAAGGTGAGAGATTGTCTTGTCTAGTGACTACTTGATAGTCTTCTGTAGGTGACTACAGATAGTCTTGTGTGGTGACTACTTGACGAGTGTTATCTAACGACTACTTGATAGTCTTATCTAGTGACTACTGAATGGTATTGTATTTTTAAAACTTTTCTAATTGTTTGACCCAAAGTCGAGAGCTTGGTGTTCTAAGGTTCTATCTGCAAAAAGATAATTCTGAGCTAATTGGCTTTAAAGTTCCAAACCCTTATTGTTTTGAATGGTGTCAGCAATTTTTATCTTCTATTCTATTGAACTTAACAACATGAATTTGGGTATTTAGAGTACTATATAGGTAGAGAACATTGAACAGAACAGGGCAATGACAAAAATGTAGCTAGATCCTTTTTTAAATGTTGAATTTTTTTAATTAACCTTTATTTAACTAGGCAAGTCCTTATATCCCACCTCTCGACGTGGCAGTGTACATTTTTCCCTTGATTGTATTGAACATGTAGTTTGATTTGATTTCAAATCTTTTCATGTCAGGTGCGGTGTTGATCTTCCTCCCCGGATACGATGAAATAGTGGGTCTGATGGACCGTATCCTGTACGACGATAAAAGATTTGCAGACCACTCCCAAAGGTACCATCAGTATAATGAGTGGCGAGAGCAACGTGTCCCTCTCAACATAGTTTAATTGGGCCATCAGTATTTCAACATAGCTCTTGTCTATTTGTGTCTTATTCTGATCAGTCTATTCACAATTATTGTTCTAATTTGATGCTCACTTCCATGATGTTACTTCATGTTCCTGCATACGCAACCCAAATGTAAATGTACACATTTGCAAGTCAGATTAGGAAGCATCATTATATTGACAAAAATGGCCAAATATATTTTTTATAGAAGAAATGTAGATTATTTGGAAGAGACAATGAAGAGATTTTCTATTTTTGTACTGTCTGAACCATATCTAGAACCTCAGATCTGTGTGTTTCATTATAGATACCAGGTCTTCACACTCCACTCCAACATGCAGACCTCCGATCAGAAGAAAGTGCTGAAGAACACCCCTGCTGGGGTCCGGAAAATAGTGAGTATATTTTTACATCGGCTGTGCTGACTATCACACAAAAGAACAGTTTCACAAAGAAACTTCTGGGGCCCAAAGTGTTCCTTGAAGCAAAATACCATCTTCTTGTTCAGACATCAAGTCTTTTCCTCTCTTCCTCAGATTCTCTCCACCAACATCGCAGAGACGAGTATTACCGTCAACGATGTGGTGTTTGTCATCGACGCAGGAAAAGTTAAAGAGGTTAGGATTACTTTGAAAACAAGAGTCTACTGCACCCCTCCCCCGACGGAATAGCAAATCTTGATATGTGATTGTTTCCCCATCACAGAAGTCCTTTGATGCCCTGAACAACGTGACCATGCTAAAGATGGTGTGGATCTCCAAGGCCAGTTCTCTGCAGAGGAAGGGCAGGTAAAGCACAGACTCAGATATTCCCCATAGAAATCAATCATGTACAATTTACATCAGAGCCCTACTACAGAGGCACTCCATGCACTATAGACATATCGTGATGGTAAGGGTGTATCATCTCTTATGAAGCCTCATAGCGTCTTAACTTCTCTGGGATATGTGGGACGGTAGCGTCCCACCTAACCAACAGCCAGTGAAATTGCAGGGCGCCAAATTCAAAACAACAGAAATCTCATAATTAAAATTCCTCAAACATACAAGTATTTCACACTATTTTAAAGATACACCTGTTGTAAATCCAGCCAAAGTGTCCGATTTCAAAAAGGTTTTACGACGAAAGCACAGCAAACGATTATGTTAGGTTAGAGCCAAGTCACAGAAAAATACAGCCATTTTTCCAGCCAAAGAGAGGAGTAACAAAAAGCAGAAATAGAGTTAAAATTAATCACTAACCTTTGATGATCTTCATCAGATGACACTCCTAGGACTTCATGTTACACAATACATGTATGTTTTGTTCGGTAAAGTTCATATTTATATCCCAAAATCTGAGTTTGGGCGGGACGCTACTGTCTCACTTGGCCAAAAGCCAGAGAAAATGCAGCGCGCCAAATTAAAATAAAATACTATAAAAATCAAACTTTCATTAACTTCTAATTGGTCCCAATCCCGGATCCGGGAGCACCCCCCACACGTAAAAAAGCTGACTAGCATAGCCTAGCATAGCGTCACAAGTAAATACTAGCATCTAAATATCATTAAATCACAAGTCCAAGACACCAGATGAAAGATACACATCTTGTGAATCCAGCCATCATTTCTGATTTTTAAAATGTTTTACAGGGAAGACACAAATATGTAAATCTATTAGCTAACCACGATAGCAAAAGACACAACTTTCTTTCCCACCATTTTTTTACTGCATAGGTAGCTATCACAATTTCGACCAAATAAAGATATATATAGCCACTAACCAGGAAACAACTTCATCAGATGACAGTCTGATAACATATTTATTGTATAGCATATGTTTTTTTAGAAAAATGTGCATATTTCAGGTATAAATCACAGTTCTACATTGCAGCAGAAATCTGAAATAGTGCCGAAGCAGCCAGAATAATTACAGAGACCAACGTCAAATACAGAAATACTCATCATAAAACATTTCTGAAAAATACACAGCGTACAGCAAATGAAAGACCAACATCTTGTGAATCCAGCCAATATTTCAGATTTTTAAGTGTTTTACAGCGAAAACACAATTTAGCATTATATTAGCTTACCACAATAGCCGGAAACACAAGCCGTTTACCAGTAGCAAAGGTTAGCGATCGTAACAATCCAGCAAAAGATATATAATTTTTGACTAACCTTGATATACTTCATCAGATGACAGTCCTGTAACATCATATTACACAATGCATATAGGTTTGTTCGAAAATGTGCATATTTAGCAGCACAAATCGTGGTTATACAATGTGATTAGTAGCAACATTTCAGGCAATCTGGCCCGCGCCATCTTGAGAGGCACCTAATCTAATCGATAACTAATCGTAAACTTGACTAAAAAATACAGGTTGGACAGCAAATGAAAGACACATTAGTTCTTAATGCAACCGCTGTGTTAGATTTTTAAAATTAACGTTACTCGACATTCAGCGTGCGTTACAGCGAGACCATGCCTAAATCAATGGCGGACTAATAATTTTACATCTTTCACAGATATACGAATTAACATCATTAAATAGCTCTTACTTTTGGATGATCTTCCATCAGAATCTTGGGCAAGTGGTCCTTTGTCCAGAACAATCGTCTTTTGGTTGAAAGATGTCCTCTACTCCTGTAGAAATTAGCTGCTAACGCCGATGTACCGGAGAGYTGCCCAACTCGTGATAACGCCTGACAAAGAAACTCCAGAAAATCGCAATAAACTGCTATAAACTGCTATAAGTCGGTTTAAATTAACTACCTTATGAAGTTTTTAAGACAAAAAACAAATTAAATCAGAGCCGGAGATATAGAACTGCTAAACCGAAAGCTTTTGAAGACGTCATGCCGGTGTAGCTCATGCGTCAGGCGCCTCGTCGAAAAGGTCGGTACTTCCGTTCCAAGAGGTTTTATACTCCCCCAGATGGTGCTATCCGCTCCATTCAAAGTCTCACCGCTTACTGACATCTAGGGGAAGGCGTATGCAGTGCATGTAGCCCCATAGCTTATAAGGGAATTTATAAACCGACCCTGGAACAGAGACCTCAATTTCAGAAATCTCACTTCTTGACAGGAAGTGAGCTGCAGAATGAGTTCTGTTTCACTCAGAGAAATAATTCAAACGGTTTTAGAAACTAGAGAGTGTTTTCTATCCAATAGTAATAATAATATGCATATTGTACGAGCAAGAATTGAGTACGAGGCAGTTTAATCTGGGAACGAAAAATCTTCAAAGTGTAATCCAGCCAACATGTCAGAATTCAAATAGGCTTTTTGGCGAAAGCAAACGATGCTATTATCTGAGTTAGCACCATTGTAAACAAAGAGAGATAAACATATTTCAACCCTGCAGGCGCGACACAAAATGCAGAAATAAAAATATAATTCATGCCTTAACTTTGACGAGCTTCTGTTGTTGGCACTCCAATATGTCCCATAAACATCACAAATGGTCCTTTTGTTCGATTAATTCTGTCGATATATATCCAAAATGTCAATTTATTTGGCGCGTTTGATCCAGAAAAACACCGGTTCCAACTCGTGAAACATGACTACAAAATATCTCAAAAGTTACCTGTAAACTTTGCCAAAACATTTCAAACTACTTTTGTAATAAAACTTTAGGTATTTTTTTACGTAAATAATCGATAAAATTGAAGACTGGATGATCTGTGTTCAATACAGGATTAAAACAATCTGTAGCATGCTTTCTGGTCACGCGCCTCTAACAGGACACTTCAAGTGACCCTGATTCAAAATGGCCGTACTTCTTCATTACACAAAGGAAAAACCCTCAACTAATTTCTAAAGACTGTTGACATCCAGTGGAAGCGGTAGGAACTGCAAGAAGGTCAATTAGGGGAGCACGTGATGCCGCGGAGCTGAGCAGACGTTGACAAACCGAGCTCTTCAAAGTTATTCTATTATTACCTAAATAACAACGTTGAAACAATATTCTAACATCGGCTGATAAATTGGAGCCATGGACCTCCGACCGAGAGGCAAGAAGGACGACCAAAACGTTGTTGATTCCCAAGATAACGACAACGCTACAGCTAGCAAGATTAGCATTAGCCCTCATAACTCAGACAACAGTTCCAGCCTCTTGCGAGCCTGCCGACATGCTGGCTACTCTCCTCCGGGAAATTCAGGATGGTAACAAAGGTCTTTCTATGAAAATTGATAAGAAATCGGCTGAACTCCATTCTTCCATTGACGACCTGAAATCCTCCATGAATGATCTCCTTTTGAGAACGACTGAGGCAGAGTTGCGCATTAGCACAGTTGAAGATASCATCGCTCGACATGACCAGGTCTTGATACAACTGCAAAAGYACAATGCCTACCTCAAAAACAAGGTAGATCAGATGGAGAACCAGAGCAGACGTAGTAATATCCGTGTGGTGGGATTGAAAGAGGACAGCGAGGGCCGTGACCCGGTCCGTTTCTTCACTCAATGGATCCCGGATGTCCTAGGCATAATCAACTTCACCAAGCCACTGGAAATCGAARGCGCCCACAGAACATCAGCGCCGAAACCCRGGCCAGATGAGCCCCCACGGGCCGTCCTGATCAGGTTCCTCCGTTTCCAAGACAGAGAGAAGATACTGCAACTCGCAAGAGCCAAAGGGGACATCACCATRGWTGGCKAGAGGGTCYGCCTTTTCCCGGATATGAGCGCGGATCTCGCCAGACGTCGCAAGCAGTTCAGACCTGCCGCCAAAGCACTGAAGGAGAAGAACATCACCGGCTACCTCATCCACCCTGCGCAGATGAAAGTTCAGTACAAAGGCCGAAGCCATCTCTTCAACACACCGGGAAGAAGTGTACACTTTCTCAAAGAAACTGAACAACGTCTGAGCCGGACGGTTCTCTCTGGGGATAAGATGCAGTTTGTTTGTTTCTCTTAATCCGGACTGAACCGCTGATATCCTCGCGTCGCTATAATTTTGTACATTTTCAACTAACCGTATTCTTTCCGGGTGAGTTCTATTACATTTACAGGAGAGTATATTTTGTTTAGTCCATATCCACTGGCGAAGCAATAAGTGGGTTTAGCCCATGCTTTCCCCCTCATTTATGTTAATCTTTCGAAAAGAGACTCAAGCAGCCCTTACCTTGGGCAGTAATATTCCAGCCATTAAAGGTCTATTCACAACGTTGTTTTCAATTTAGAGAGCTCGCAGGTTTTAGTTTACGCCAAGGTTTAGCTAGTAAGAGCAAGATGGAACGCAGCAGCAACGTATCCTCTACAAGTGTATTCATGTTTTTGATTTTAGATTGTTGTTTTAGTCTGACAATCGGGGTGGGTGGGATTCTTTATTTTTTCCCCCTTTTTTCTATGTTTATTGTTTCCTTCCTAAAGAGACACATAGGTCACTTCTGTGTTCAAACCAAAGTTGAAACATTTCCTAACTATCTACATATGATAGATTTCCATTCAGTTACATATTTGAAACCCAACCTATGCTTAATCCACTAAAATATGTCACATTCAACGTAAAAGGTCTTAACAGCCCGATTAAAAGGAAAAGAGTTTAAGTTTAAGAAATGAAAGGCTGACATTGTGTTTTTACAAGAAACACATCTATTGAACACAAGAAATTGAAGAGGGAATGGGTAGGACAAGTTTTTGCGTCCTCTTTTAACTCCAAAGCAAGAGGAACTGCAATTTTGACAAGTAGACACATCCCCTTCTGCGTCAACAACACCATCTCTGATCCCTCTGGCAGGTTTGTTTTGGTGCAGGGGCATATGTTTTCAGAGTCTTGGACCCTATTGAATATTTATGCTCCTAACTTCGATGACCATATGTTTATTCAGAATGTCTTCCTTCAGGTCGCTCAAGCACCACCAGGATGGCTACTGGTTGGAGGAGATTTAAATTTTTGTTTAGATACAGTTCTTGTCCTCTGATAAACCCTCACTTCTTACCAAAGCCGGCAAGCTCACCATGTCATTCATGAAAGATCTCAATTTACTAGACATCTGGAGACAGTTGCACCCACAGGATAGGGACTACTCTTTTTATTCACACCCACACAAGACACACACACGCATAGATAACTTTTTTACTATCGACACAACTGTTTCATAGAGTGTTAGATGTCGAGTATCTCCCCAGATTGCTTAGTGACCATTCTCCTCTGGTATTATCAATCTCCATTCCTACCAAGGTAAATGGAGCATATAGATGGAGACTAAATTCTACACTCCTAAAGCAACCTGAATTTTGTGCATTCATCAAAGAGCAGATCAATATTTTTACTTTGACAAACAAACCCTCCGCTCCTGACAGTTTCATTCTTTGGGACACATTGAAGGCCTARCTGAGGGGACAGATKATTTCCTATACTAAAGGGCTGAAGAGAAAACACGGTGCYGAACTGAYTGCCCTTGAATCTGAAATCTCAGAGCWAGAGAAAACCTACCAAAGAGGCCCGACTAAAGATCTATACAGGCTTTTGGTAAATAAAAAACTGAAATATAATATTCTGAACAGATATCAAGCTGAGAGGGCCATCACTAAATCAAAACAGCGTTATTACGAGCTTGGAGAGAAAGCTCACAAAGTATTGGRATGGCAACTGAAAGCAGAGGAAAGTAAGAGGACAATTAATGCTATAGAAACTCTTACTAATGAGATATCTTTCGACCCTACTGAAATTAATAATACTTTTAAGAAATACTATGAAGACCTCTACACTTCCCAATCAAGCGATGATCTATCAGAGATCGACTCCTTTCTCTCCTCTCTCAACCTCCCATGCCTGTCAGGGGAAGACAGCGAGCGCCTGAGTGAACACTTCTCAGTTCCTGAATTGTTGGAGGCCATTAAATCCTTACCTTCTAATAAATCTCCTGGGGAGGATGGCTTCCCTCCAGAGTTCTATAAAGAATGTAGGGAGCTGTTGGTCCCCTACCTTATGGAGGTACTTAAAAAAGCCAGGGAAGACAACTGCTTTCCAGAGTCTTTCTCTCAAGCAGTGATTACTGTAATCCACAAGAAAGGGAAAAACACGCTAAAGTGCGCCTCCTATAGACCAATCTCTCTCCTTAACACAGATTGTAAACTGGTCACCAAGATGCTATCTAAGAGACTGGAGTCATGTCTTCCCGTGTTGGTCAACCCAGATCAGACTGGCTTCATAATTAATAGATTGTCCTCCAATAATCTCAGAAGGTTCTTTGATAGAATTCACCTTGCTGACAAAAACAAAATACCTAGTGTCGCAGTCTCCCTCGACGCTGAAAAGGCCTTTGATAGGGTTGAATGGCCATACCTCTTTCGCGTCTTGGAAAAGTTTGGTTTAGGTACCGTGTTTGTAAATTTGATAAAATCACTCTACAAATCTCCTTAAACTAGGATTGCTACCAATGGGATTACTTCCTCCTCATTCCCTCTCTATAGGGGGAACAGACAAGGTTGCCCAATTAGCCCCCYCCTCTTTGCCCTCGCCATCGAACCGTTGGCTGAGGCTATTAGAACGTGCCCTGACATACATGGCTTTGAGGTGGGCCCCCATACCCATAAATTATCACTCTTTGCGGACGACCTTATCTTATTTCTAACAAACCCAGAACACTCCCTCTCTCACTTGCAGATCCTACTACAGTGTTATAGTTCTTTCTCTGGATATAAGGTCAATTTTGATAAAAGCGAAATCTTACCGTTGTCTGTCTTTGACCATCATACCATCAAGCACAAGTTTCCTTTTAGATGGTCGCCTATGGGCTTCACATATRTGGGCATAATGGTGGATGGTAATCTGAACAACCTCTATAAACTTAATCTGGCCAGTTTGTTGCAAAAGGTGGAGGGTGACCTTTGTAAATGGATGGACTTACCTCTCACTCTACTGGGTAGAATCAATGTAATTAAAATTCATGCCCTGCCCAGATTTCTATATCTGTTTCAATCTCTCCCTATCCCTGTTCCCGCAGCATTCTTTTCCTCTCTCGACAAGCTGACCAGACGGTTTATCTGGCACGGCAAAACCCCTAGGGTTGGCCTGGATAAACTGACCCTTGATTACAGTCAAGGGGGCTTAAACCTCCCCAATTTTAGAATGTAATACTGGGCTGCACAGTCTAGGTTTCTGGCTCAGAGGTTTGACTATGGTCCCTCTCCCTCATGGTTGAACATTGAAAAGCTTGAGGTAAATGATGACACTGGGGCAGAATTGTTTTACAAATGGGACAGAAAATCTATAAAAACCATCACAGACAACCCTTTAATCATACATTCTGTCCTGGCATGGTGCAAACTTCATGAGCTATTCGGACGAGGGGGATTACTTTCCCCTAAAACCCCTTTATAGAACAATAGATTGATTCCTATGTTTTTCCAGAATAGTAACTTTAGACCATGGTCTGATAAGGGGATCACTCTTCTGGAACATTGTTACGAGGAGGGAGTTCTTATGTCTTTTGATCAGCTGAAACAGAAATACCACTTGCCTAACAGTGGTATTCTTTAGCTACCTACAACTACGAAACTTTATTAGGGTGACTCTCAAGGGACAATGGAACCTACCTAAGATGTCACCTATTGAACAACTCTGCCACGCAGACCAACCACTATTCAAGACTATTTCCCGTGTTTACGATGCTCTTATGTCAGGACTAACACTGCCTGGGCTAGATAAACCCCGACTTAGATGGGGAAAAGATCTGGGTATTGATCTTGATGAGGGTCTATGGAGTGACCTATGCAGGGATGGTGTTACATCCACATTGAACTCCAGATACAGACTGATCCAGTTTAGTTTCCTCCATCAGCTCTATATCACCCCATCTAGACTGCACAAGTTCAACCCTGATATCTCCTCCCTATGTTTTAGATGTGGCTCAGATGAAGGAACATTCCTCCATTCCACTTGGCAGTGTTCAAAACTACACGGTTTCTGGCAGGGGGTATGCGGTACCATATCCTCAATTCACGGGGTTGCATTCCCTTTAGACCCGGAGGTCTGTCTACTGGGCAACTTTACTAACACCAATCTTAGGCAAAGCCATACTATAAAGCTAACAGAAATATTGCTAGCAATTGTCAAAGAAATGTATTGCCTTGAAATGGAAATTGGATTCCTCCCTGCCAGTTGCAATGTGACTATCGGAAGTTAATAGTTGTATCCCACTGGAGAAAATGACTTACTGCTTGAGGAATAAGTTAGACATTTTACAGAATTTGGCAACCTTTTATTGGCTATATGGAGAATCTCCCCCCACATCACATTGATTGAATCTCTATATAATCCTTATATAATGTTTCACACGTAATGTAGAATATGTAGCCTACGGCAGGTGACCATATGATCCAATGTCTCATTATTATTATTTTTTTATTGTATGTTTGTATATATAATTATAATTTGTTTTATTTTTTCTTTGTTACGCTCGTGTCACACCCTGGCCTTAGTATTCTTTGTTTTCTTTATTATTTTAGTTAGGTCAGGGTGTGACATGGGGAATGTATGTGTTTTTGTAGTGTCTAGGGTGGTTGTATGGTTTAGGGTGTTAAATAGAGTAGATGGGTTTGTGTTTAGTATAGGTGTCTAGCTGTGTCTATGGTTGCCTGAATGGTTCTCAATCAGAGACAGATGTCATTAATTGTCTCTGATTGGGAGCCATATTTAAGGCAGCCATAGGCACTAGGTTAATGTGGGTAATTGTCTATGTTGTACGTTTGTAGCCTGTGTGTGCACTTACGTCATTAGCTTCACGATTCGTTTGTTGTTTTGTTTTCAGTTTGTTATGTGTTTGTTGCGTGTTTTTTTCCTTTCTCTACAATAAAGAGAATGTATTTTGCACACGCTGCGCCTTGGTCCACTTTCTCTCAGCAAGACGATCGTGACAGAATTACCCACCAAACCGGACCAGCAGACGTGTAAAGCGGCAACAAGGATATATGTAATGGGCAATGGGAGCAGGATCTGAGGCGCTACCGGAGGATGGTGCCAGTTTCCTCCAGACGTGACGGCAACGTTCAATCTTTGTTTCATCAGACGCAGAGGAAGATCTTGTTTCTCAGGTCTGAGGTCTTTCGTGCCTTTTGTCAAAAAGAGGGCCTTTTACGAGGAGTGGCTTCCGTCGGGGCCACTCTACCATAAAGCCCTGATGGTGGAGTGCTGCATAGATGGTTGTCCTCAGGAAGGTTCTCCCATCTCCAAGACGGAACCTCTGAGGAACCACTTGGGTTCTTAGGTCACCCTCCCGTGACCAGGCCCTTCACCGATTGCTCAGTTTGCTTGGCGGGCCAGGCTCTAGGAAGAGTCTTGGTGGTTCCAAACTTCTCCCATTTAAGATTGATGGAGGCCCACTGTGGTTCTGGGGACCTTCAAATGCCTGCAGGGAAATTTTGGTACCTTACCCCAGATCAGTGCTCGACACCAATCCTTTCTCAGAGCTCTACGGACCAATTCCTTTGACCTCATGAGCTGGGTTTTTGCTCTCTGACATGCACTGTCAACTGTGGGACCTTATATAGACAGGGTGTGTGCCTTTCCAATCTATTCCAATCAATTGATTTTAGCAGCGGTGGGACTCCCAATCACAGTGTGGACTCAAGGATGATCAATGGAAACAGGATGCACCTGAGGCTCAATTACGAGTTTAATAGCAAAGAGGAGTCTAAATAAGCAAGTGTAAATCATCCGTTATTATTTCATGTTATTTTTTCTTATTAAGACTAGTTCGGCGCAAAAATGTTGTTAAAAAAGATCGTTTTTTCTTATTTGTCTCGAATTATGCGGGCTCATTGTGATGTCAGTCTAAGTGGCGGTATTGTGTGTCATTATGGGTATGTGGTGATCCGGTTCGAGCATTATGGGTATTGTGTGCAGATTGGCTTGAGGATGGTTGTTTATTTATCAATTTTAGAATAAGCTGGTAACGGTACACGATACATGTTTGAGAAAAGAGTCAAAGGGTGCCTGAAATCCTCTTTGCGCGCATATTCTGCGGAGCGACAGGTTTTGACTGGTCAACATTATGTTGTCCAGGGCCGCATACCCCGGGCGGGAGAATGCGAACGTAGTGGAACACGG
>NC_036842.1:17366041-17406141 GCF_002910315.2 Salvelinus sp. IW2-2015
GTCGTGGGATCGATACCCACGCTCAAAATAGTTCCTGCGGATAAGTGGACTGGTGCTGCGATGACCAACATCCAGCTCCAGTGCCAAGGCTCGTACCCACGCGCACTAGGGAGGAGTCCGGAGCCGCCTGGATTCTCTGGCGCAGTCGAGGAGGATTACCGGCCGAATGGAGGAGCACGACGACGCGGTAGAAGCCGTGAGTCAACGCCCAGAAAAAAAATTTTATTTAACTTTTTAACTTTAGTTAAAAATAATACAGTACGTGGGGGGCCTAAGGAGCGGTGGCGTGGAAGTCAGGGTAGAGAAACGCTGCCGCATACTCCCGTCTGTACTTACCGTGGCGGAGCGAGAGTACGGGCAGACACCGTGTTACGCAGTAGAGCGCATGGTGTTCCTGTACGTGTGCTAGCCCGGTGTGGTACATACCAGCTCCTCGTATCTGCGGCTAGATTGGTATTGAGCCAGGTGTCATGAAGCCGGCTCAACGCGTCTGGTCTCCAGTGCGGCCTCGGGCTCCGGCATACATGGCACCAGCCTTACGCATGTGTCCCCGGTATCGCCTACATAGCCCGGCATAGCGCGGCGCGCGGGGAGCATACAACCAAGGTAAGGTTGGGCAGGCTCAGTGCTCAAGGGAGCCAGTACGCCTGCACGGCGGTATTTCCGGCGCCACCTCCCCGCCCCAGCCCAGTACCACCAGTGCCGCGCACACGCACTAGGGCTAATGTTGCGTCTCCAGTGGTCCAGTATGCACCTGTTCTTCTCCCCGCACTAGCCTGAAGGTGCGTGTCCTTAGCCCGGTACCTCCAGTTCCGGCACACGCACCCAGGCAAACAGTGCGCCTCAGCGCCAGAACTGCTCGTCTGCCAAGCACCCTCGAGCTGTCCGTCGGCCAAGCGCCGTCAGACTGTCCTTCTGTTATCTGCCAAGCGCCGTCAAAGCTGTCCGTCTGCCAGACGCCGTCAGAGCTGCCCGTCTGGCAAGCCCGTCAGAGCTGCCCGTTTCTGCCAAGCGCCGTTAGAGTGCCCGTCTGCCAAACGCCGTTAGAGCCGCCCGTTCGCCAAAGCGCCCGTCTGAGCGCCCGTCTGCCCCAGCCGTTAGAGAGCCGCCCGTCTGCCCCGACCGTTCAGAGCCGTTCGTCACCAGGATCTGCCAAGCGCCACCAGCCAGGATCTGCCAGAGCCGCCAAACCAGCCAGGATCTGCCAGAGCGCCAACCAGCCAGGATCTGCCAGAGCCCGCCAACCAGCCAGGATCTGCGCAGAGCGCCAACAGCCAGATCTGCCAGAGCCGTCGCAACCAGCCGAGGACTGCCAGAGCCGTCAGCCAGCCATGAGCAGGCGCAGACGTCAGCCAGCCATGAGCAGCAGATCCAGTCAGCCAGCCATGAGAGCCAGATCGTCAGCCAGCCATGAGCAGCCAGATCCGTCAGCCAGCCATGAGCAGCCAGATCCGTCAGCCAGCCATGAGCAGCCAGATCCGTCAGCCAGCCATGAGCAGCCAGTCCGTCAGCCAGCCATGAAGCAGCCAGATCCGTCAGCCAGCCATGAGCACAGATCCGTTCAGCAGCCATGAGCAGCCAGATCCGTCCCGGAGCTGCCAGATCCGTCGGAGCTGCCGTCCTCAGTCCGGAGCTGCGCGGCTCCCTCAGTCGGGACTGCCGTCCCTCAGTCCGGAGCTGTCCCTCCATCGGAGTGCGTCCCTCATCCGGACTGGCCGCGTTTCCCTCCAGTCCGTGAGCTGCCCCCCAGGTCCGGCAGTCCGGAGCTACCCCTCAGTCCGGAGCTACCCCTCAGTCCGGAGCTACCCCTCAGTCCGGAGCTACCCCTCAGTCCGGAGCTACCCCTCAGTCCGGTGGCGCCCTCTGGGATGGTTTTCAGTCCGGGACTTGCTACAAGGGTCGCCGCTCCAGAGGCGCCACCAAAGCGGGTAATGACAATGGTGGAGTGGGGGCCTCGTCCCGAGCCGCCGCCATGATGGGGGGCCACCCCGGACCCTCCCCTTCTGTTTCAGGTTCTGCGGCCGGAGTCCGCACCTTTGGGGGGGGGGGGTACTGTCACACCCTGGCCTTAGTATTCTTTGTTTTCTTTATTATTTTAGTTAGGTCAGGGTGTGACATGGGGAATGTATGTGTTTTTGTAGTGTCTAGGGTGGTTGTATGGTTTAGGGTGTTAAATAGAGTAGATGGGTTTGTGTTTAGTATAGGTGTCTAGCTGTGTCTATGGTTGCCTGTGGTTCTCAATCAGAGAGATGTCATTAATTGTCTCTGATTGGGAGACATATTTAAGGCAGCCATAGGCACTAGGTTAATGTGGGTAATTGTCTATGTTGTACGTTTGTAGCCTGTGTGTGCACTTACGTCATTAGCTTCACGATTCGTTTGTTGTTTTGTTTCAGTTTGTTATAGTGTTTGTTGCGTGTTTTTTTCCTTTCTCTACAATAAAAGAGAATGTATTTTGCACACGCTGCGCCTTGGTCCACTTTCTCTCAGCAAGACGATCGTGACAGCTCGTCTGTTACTGTCACATTGTCCTATTGTTGTCTAATATATTTTCACTTTTGTCTTGAATGTTCTTAATTGGAAAATGCAAAAATAAAATATTCAACAAAAAAAAGGTCAATTAGAAATCTCTATTCCCAATGAAAATCCATTGAAAAGAGAGTGACCTCAAAAAATAAAATCTGAATGGTTTGGCCTCGGGGTTTCGCCTGCTAAATAAGTTCTGTTATACTCACAGACATGATTCAAACAGTTTTAGAAACTTCAGAGTGTTTTCTATCCAAATATACTAAATATACTAACAATATGCATATCTTATATTCTGGGGATGAGTAGCTGGCAGTTGAATTTGGGTATGCTTTTCATCCAAACGTGAAAATGCTGCCCCGTATCCTAGAGAAGTTAAGTCCTCTTATGAATGTGTCCTATGTTGTGTTGCGTGACAGAGCTGGGCGTTGCCGACCAGGGATCTGCTTCCACCTCTTCAGTCGCCTCCGCTTCAACAACATGCTGGAGTACCAGGTCCCCCAGCTACTGAGGATGCCCCTGCAGGTACACACACACGCTTCAAGCTGAACGTATGACACATAAACATACTTATACAGACAAAGTTATCGTTATAAATACTTTCATGCAAGCGTTTCTCTCCCAGGCTGTGTTGATTGTATAATTAACTCCCCCCCTCTCTCTTTCAGGAACTGTGTCTCCACACCAAGCTGCTGGCCCCCATCTCTTGTCCCATCGCTGAATTCCTATCTAAAGCACCCGAACCACCTCCCATCCTCATCGTCAAAAACGCAGTGCAGATGCTCAAGGTAAGAGCTAGTATTTTTAGTTTTGAACCGATCATGACCGGAGTCGCCTCTTCACTGTTGACGTTGAGACTGGTGTTTTGCGGGTACTATTTAATGAAGCTGCCAGTTGAGGACTTGTGAGGCGTCTGTTTCTCTAACTAGACACTAATGTACGTGTCCTCTTGCTCAATTGTGCACCGGGGCCTCCCACTCTTTCTATTCTGGTTAGCGCCAGTTTGCGCTGTTCTGTGAAGGGAGTAGTACACAACATTGTACGAGATCTTCAGTTTCTTGGCAATTTCTCGGCATGGATTAGCCTTCATTTCTCAGAACAAAAATAGACTGACGAGTTTCAGAAGAAAGTTATTTGTTTCTGGCCATTTTGAGCCTGTAATCGAACCCACAAATGCTGATGCTCCAGATACTCAACTAGTCTAAAGAAGGCCAGTTTTATTGCATCTTTAAATCAGCACAAATCAAATCAAATGTATTTATATAGCCCTTCGTACATCAGCTGATATCTCAAAGTGCTGTACAGAAACCCAGCCTAAAACCCCAAACAGCAAGCAATGCAGGTGTAGAAGCACGGTGGCCAGGAAAAACTCCCTAGAAAGGCCAAAACCTAGGAAGAAACCTAGAGGAACCAGGCTATGAGGGTGGCCAGTCCTCTTCTGGCTGTGCCGGGTGGAGATTATAACAGAACATGACCAAGATGTTCAAATGTTCATAAATGACCAGCATTGTCAAATAAAAATAATCACAGTAGTTATCGAGGGTGCAGCAAGTCAGCACCCAGGAGTAAATGTCAGTTGGCTTTTTTAGCAGTCCGTGTGAACAGGTCAGGGTTCCATAGCCGCAGGCAGAACAGTTGAAACTGGAGCAGCGCAAGGCCAGGTGGACTGGGGACAGCAAGGAGTCATCATGCCAGGTAGTCCTGACGCATGGTCCTAGGGCTCAGTCCTCCGAGAGAGAGAAAGAAGAGAGAAGGAGAGAATTAGAGAGAGCATACTTAATTCACACAGGACACCGGATAAGACAGGAGAAGTCCTCCAGATATAACAAACTGCCCTAGCTGATGATACCCCCGGACAGGGCCAAACAGAAGGATATAACCCCACCCACTTTGCCAAAGACAGCCCCACACCACTAGAGGAAATCTTCAACCACCAACTTACCATCCTGAGACAAGGCCGAGTATAGCCCACAAAGATCTCCGCCACGGCACAAACCAAGGGGGAGGGCGCCAACCCAGACAGGAAGATCACGTCAGTGACTCAACCCACTCAAAATGACGCACCCCTCCTAGGGACGGCATGAAAGAGCACCAGTAAGCCAGTGACTCAGCCCCTGTAATAGGTTAGAGGCAGAGAATCCCAGTGGAGAGAGGGGAACCGGCCAGGCAGAGACAGCAAGGGCGGTCGTTGCTCCAGAGCCTTTCCGTTCACCTTCACACTCCTGGGCCAGACTACACTCAATCATATGACAACAGTTTTCAGCTGTGCTAACATAATTGCAAAGGGGTTTTCTAATGATCAATTTACCTTTTAAAATGATAACTTGGATTAGCTAACACAACGTGCCATTGGAACACAGGATTGATGGTTGCTGATAATGGGCCTCTGTGCGCCTATGTAATATTCCATTAAAAAAGAATCTGCCGTTTCCAGCTACAATAGTCATTTACAACATTAACAATGTCTACACTGTATTTCTGATCAATTTGATGTTATTAATGGACAAAAAAATAGCTTTCTTTCAAACAACGGAAATGTCTTAAGTGACCCCAAACTTTTGAATGGTAGTATATATACATGGCACTGTGACACTACCTAATGAACATAGTAGAAAACACTACATAAAATGTATCCATAGACCATAGACGCCATGGACCCGTGGGAGACCTGACGGAGCTGGGCTACCACCTGGCGACCTGCCTGTGGAGCCCCACCTAGGCAAGATGGTTCTGTGTGGTGTGGTGCTCAAGTGCCTGGACCCCATCCTGACCATCGCCTGCACGCTGGCCCACCGCGACCCCTTCGTGCTGCCCTCCCAGGCCTCCCAGAAGAGGGCATCCATGCTGTGCCGGAAGCGCTTTACTGCAGGGACCTTCAGCGACCACATGGCCCTGCTCCGAGCCTTCCAGGTAAGGTGGGAATTTGAGGTTTCAAGTGACTCATTTAATTGCTGTTGAGATGTTTAGAGCCAGATGTATTTAATCCAAAGCATTATTAGCTTGTTTTGATTGCACAAGTCACGTTGAAAAAAATCTCTGTCCAGACGACATGTTCCTAATAATCCATCTCTCTTGTCGTGTTGTAGGCGTGGCAGAAGGCCCGCAGCGACGGCTGGGAGAGGTCCTTCTGTGAGAAAAATTTCCTGTCCCAAGCCACCATGGAGATCATCATAGGGATGAGGACCCAGCTGCTAGGACAGCTCCGAGCCATAGGTATAGACTTACCTATCTTGTTTTATACTCTTCCTCTGGGTAATACAGTGGTACTGAGAGCTCAGGTGGAGCATGGTGGATCAAGGTTGTGGGTTTCTATACTGGATATATTCATTTGACTGGAAGTGGTGTTGGATAAAGACTTATGCTCTACTGAAGCCCACACCTGATCCTGTGTCAAATGAATAATCTTGTTTTAGCCATCCACCTATTTTTGTGCTAACCATATCCTGTGGCCTTTCTCTTTGTCTTCGCCCCCTCCCCCCACGTCGATACATTGATTCCTTTTCCATTGTGTGTGTTCCACCACCAGGCTTTGTGCGGGCGCGGGGCGGCGGAGACATCCGCGACGTGAACCTGAACTCTGAGAACTGGTCAGTGGTGAAGGCAGCCCTGGTGGCCGGGATGTACCCCAACCTGATCCATGTGGACCGTGATAGCTGCTCCCTCTCCGGGGCCAAGGAGAAGAAGGTCCGCTTCCACCCCACCTCCATCCTCAGCCAGACACAGCCCCACAAGAAGGTAGCTAGCTCACATCCTCTGTTCACCTTCAATGAATCCTGTTTGGGGCAGTTCTCTCAAAATCAGGTGCTTCCTGTCTTCTCCATCTATCTTTACTGCATGCTTACATTCAGTCCCAAACCATAATATACTCAAACCCTTTTAACCCAGTGCTGACTCAAAACAACAATCTAAAAACATATTTCTACCTTTATGTTTTTGTAGTATTATTTTAAAAGAAATAGGGATTAGATCAGCTTTAATATTTCAGATACATTGATGGAAGCTACAATCTAATTGTCTGCATAATTTCCAATCCCCCATGTATTTTTTTGTATGCAGTTGAAGTCAGAGGTTTACATACACCTTAGCCAAATACATTTAAACTCAGTTTTTCACAATCCCTGACATTTATTCCTAGTAAAAATTCCCTGTCTTTGGTCAGTTAGGATCACCACTTTATTTTAAGAATGTGAAATGTCAGAATAATAGTAGAGAGAATGATTTATTTCAGCTTTTATTTCACATTCTCAGTGGGTCAGAAGTTTACGAATCAAATCAAAGTTTATTTGATTTGCGCCGAATACAACCGAATACAATACAACCTTACAGTGAAATGCTTACTAACCAATAGTGCAAAAAAGGTATTCGGTGAACAATAGGTAAGTAAAGAAATAAAACAACAGTAAAAAGACAGTTGAAAAATACACTCAATTAGTATTTGGTAGCATTGCCTTTAAATTGTTTAACTTGGGTCTAACGTTTCGGGTTAGCCTTCCACAAGCTTCCCACAATAAGTTGGGTGAATTTTGGCCCATTCCTCCTGACAGAGCTGATGTAACTGAGTCAGGTTTGTAGGCCTCCTTGCTCACACACGCTTTTTCAATTCTGCCCACAAAATTTCTATTGGATTGAGGTCAGGGCTTTGTGATGGCCACTCCAGTACCTTGACTTTAGTAGCCTTAAGCCATTTTGCAACAACTTAGGAAGTATGCTTAGGGTCATTGTTAATTTGGAAGACCCATTTGCGACCAAGCTTTAACTTTCTGACTGATGTCTTGAGATGTTGCTTCAATATATTCACGTAATTTTCCTCCCTCATGATGCCATCTATTTTGTGAAGTGCACCAGTCCCTCCTGCAGCAAAGCACACCCACAACATGATGCTGCCACCCCCGTGCTTCACGGTTGGGATGGTGTTCTTCGGCTTGCAAGCCTTCCACTTTTTCCTCCAAACATAATGATGGTCATTATGGCCATTTCATCAGACCAGAGGACATTTCTCCAAAAAGTACAATCTTTGTCCCCATGTGCAGTTGCAAACCGTAGTCTGGCTTTTTTATGGCGGTTTTGGAGCAGTGGCTTCTTCCTTGCTGAGCGGCCTGTCGATATAAGACTCGTTTTACTGTGGATATAGATACTTTTGTACCGGTTTCCTCCAGCATCTTCACAAGGTCCTTTGCTGTTCTGGGATTGATTTGCACTTTTCGCGCCAAAGTACGTTAATCTCTAGGAGACAGAACGTGTCTCCTTCCTGAGCGGTATGACGGCTGCGTGGTCCCATGGTGTTTATACTTGCGTACTATTGTTTGTACAGGTGAAGAAGGTACCTTCAGGCGTTTGGAAATTGCTCCCAAGGGTGAACCAGACTTGTGGAGGTCTACAAAAAAAAAATTCTGAGGTCTTGGCTGATTTCTTTTGATTTTCCCATGATGTCAAGCAAAGAGGCACTGAGTTTGAAGGTAGGCCTTGAAATACATCCACAGGTACACCTCCAATTGACTCAAATGATGTCAATTAGCCTATCAGAAGCTTCTAAAGCCATGACATCATTTTCTGGAATTTCCAAGCTGTTTAAAGGCACAGTCAACTTAGTGTAACTTCTGACCCACTGGAATTGTGATACAGTGAATTATAAGTGAAAAATTGTTGGGGAAAATAACTTGTGTCAAGCACAAATTAGATGTCCTAACAGACTTGCCAAAAGTATAGTTCGTTAACAAGAAATTTGTGGAGTGGTTGAAAAACGAGTTTTTATGACTCCAACCTAAGTGTATGTAAACTTCTGATCCACTTGAATTGTGATACAATGAATTATGAGTGAAATAATATGTCTGTAAACAATTGTTGGAAAAATTACTTGTGTCAAGCACAAATTAGATGTCCTAACCGACTTGCCAAAACTATAGTTTGTTAACAAGAAATGTGTGGAGTGGTTGAAAACCGAGTTTTAATGACTCCAACTTAAGTATATGTAAACTTCAGATTTCAACTGTATATATACAGTACCAGTCAAAAGTTCACACACCTTCTCATTCAAGAGTTCTTCTAAATTTTTACTATTTTCTACATTGTAGAATAATAGTGCAGACATCAAAACTATGAAATAACACACATGGAATAATTTTGTAAATATATTTTATATTCTTCAAAGTAGCCACAATGACAGCTTTGCACACGCTTGGCATTCTCTCAACCAGCATCACCTGGAATGCTTTTCCAAATGTCTTGAAGGTGTTTCCACATATGCCAAGCACTTGTCTGCTTTTCCTTCACTCTGCTGTCCAACTCATACCGAACCATCTCAATTGGGTTTAGGTCGGGTGATTGTGGAGGCCAGCTCATCTGATGCAGCACTCCATCACTCTTTCTTGGTCAAATAGCCCTTATACAGCCTGGAGGTGTGTTGGGTCACTGTCCGGTTGAAAAAGAAATGATAGTCCCACTAAGCGCAAACGAGATGAGATGATGTATCGCTGCAGAATGCTGTGGTAGCCATGTGCCTTGAATTCTAAATAAATCACAGACAGTGTCACCAGCAAAGCACCCCCACACTATCACACCTCTTCCATGCTTCATGGTAGGAACCACACATACAGAGATCATCCGTTCACCTGCTCTGCATCTTACAAAGACACGGCGGGTTGGAACCAAAAGTCTCATATTTCCATCGGTCTAATGTCCATTGCTCGTGTTTCTTGGCCCAAGCAAGTCTCTTCTTCTTATTGGTGTCCTTTAGTAGTGGTTTCTTTGAAGCAATTCGACCATGATGGCCTGATTCACGCAGTCTCCTCTGAACAGTTGATGATTTATTTGGGCTGCAATTTCTGAGGCTGGTAACTAATGAACTCCCGTCCGCGACAATTGGCCCAGCGTCGTCTGGGTTAGGGGAGGGTTTGGCAGGCAGGGATGTCCTTGTCCCATTGCGCACTAGCGACTCCCGTGGCACGCTGGGCGCAGTGCACACTGACACGGTCGCCAGGTGTACAGTGTTTCCTCCGACATATTGGTGCGGCTGGCTTCCGGGTTAAGCGGGCATTGTGTCAAGAAGCAGTGCGGCTTGGCTGGGTTGTGTTTCGGAGGACGCATGGCTCTCAACTTTCGCCTCTCCCGAGTCCGTACGGGAGTTGCAGCGATGGGACAAGACTGTAACAATCAATTGGATACCACAAAATTGGGGAGAAAAAGGGGTAAAAAAAATTATAAATAAAAACAACTATAATGAACTTATCCTCTCTTCTGCAGCAGAGGTAACTCTTGGTCTTACTTTCTTGTGGTGGTCTTCATGAGAGCCAGTTTCATCATAGCGCTTGATGGTTTTTGCGACTGCACTTGAAGAAACGTTCAAAGTTCTTGAAATGTTCCAGATTGACTTACCTTCATGTCTTAAAGTAATGATGGACTGTTGTTTCTCTTTGCTCATTTGAGCTGTTTTTGCCATAATAGGGACTTGGTCTTTTCCCAAATAGCCCTATCTTTTGTATATCACCCCTACCTTGTCACAACACAACTGATTGGCTCAAACACATTAAGAAGGAAATAAATTATTTTAACAAGGCACACCTGTTGATTGAAATGCATTCCAGGTGACTACCTCATGAAGCTGGTTGAGAGAATGCCAAGAGTGTGCAAAGATGTCATCAAGGCAAAGGGTGGCTACTTTGAAGAATCTCATATAAAATATATTTTGATTTGTTTAACACTTTTTTGGTTAGGCCGGACAAAGTTGAATTACTGTTTAACGGATGCCCTGCCTCACTTTTCTCCACACACCAAAAAAAATAAAAAAAATAATCGGTGTTATTTTTTGCCCAATATATGCTTCTCTTTGTTTATAATGCACTGTCCGCTCTCCCTTGAGGCTTTCCCAAGTTGATGCCCAAGAGACCAAACAGCCGCTGATCACGCGCTCAGATCATGTTCCAGCCTCGGATTAGACAGTGAAACGCACGCTCGCACCTACAGGCAACGAGCAGATGTTTCATTTTCTCTCATGTGGTCATGGCTGAAGCCAGCGCAAATTCCTACTATTTGTGTCCAGGTTAAATGTGGGACGTCCCTCATTATAAACAAACAGTCAGTTAAATTCATGGTTATTGCATCATTTTCAGATCTATTAGAAGTGATAAATAGACGAAACAACAATGTCATTTAACCAAATGATTGGCCAGAGATCAGGGCATTCATCAGCAAGCTGATAGTATTTTGGACAACCAAATTGAAGTCAAGGTGATTGATGAAATCGAAGTGTCAGCTGTATGGTGATTTGCGATTCATAACTTACATTTTACCGGTACTACCAACGGATAACACCACGACGGAATGCGTTTGAAGCGATGATGCGCCGCCGAGAACAACTAGCATGTCAAGCAAAGTACATCACCAGTGGCACACACTTTGTGCAGATCAGCAGGTGGGGGCTTTTCGTGGCAGCCAGAAGAGACAATCGAAGGAGGATGCGGTAAGCAAAGTTAGTGGGCTCAAATTTAGTCATGCTTGCTCTATATAGATTGATGCTTCTAAGTGTGCATGTTATAAACAACAGATTTTTGGGATGATTAAAAGGTTATATACTCTATGGCTGGATTGATGTATTGTTTCCAATGCTACATTAATTTGGCAAACCTAACTTGATTGACCCTTTTTCTACAAGGCCTAGTCTATGAGAGGCCTAATCATATTTGTATGAATTTTGTTAATGCCTAGGCTATAGAGATGCATTCAGGTAATGAACTCATTATTATGCGTCAACATTTAAATTTGATTACAATTATTTGTCAATCAGTCTTGAATTTGTTAGGCTATACAATTAAGTAGATTAATGAACTGATAATACATTACTTTTTTCCCCCAATAATTTGTGAATATGATAGAATATTGCATTCTATTATACATCCTATGTGAATAATGTTCATTAATGTTCATTTGTGTATTAATAATAATCAAAAGATCTGTCTGAAATTGAATATTTTGCCTTTTGTTCATGTCCATATAGCCTAGGACAATGTGGTAAAGTACTGTTATTCCCTATCCACCTAAGGATTTTTTTTTTTTTTGCTTGTTCGCCTCACTTTTCTGGGGGGGAAATCCGTTAAACAGTGAATCCATTTTGTCTGGCCTTACTACATGATTCCATATGTGTTATTTCATAGTTTTGATGTCTTCACTATTATTCTACAATGTAGAAAATAGTAAAAAATAAAGAAAAACCCTGGAATGAGTAGGTGTGTCCAAACTTTTGACTGGTACTCTGTTATGTCGGAAAAAGTAATTTATAAATTCTTCTGTCCTAGTTAACTTGTTTTTATCATCCAATAGGCTTTGATAAAATATCCAATATCCTCCCCACGTGGAAATTCTGTACGAGTAATATATATGCCAATTATTTGATGGTTCGACCGCATTCTGTCCCCTATCAACACTTTTAAAAACTTTTGGTGCCAGAGAGAATGACATAAGAAAATAGTCAAGACGACTAGCTTGATTAAGCCTCCGCCATGTATATCTCACTAGGTCAGGATATTTAAGCCTCCATATATCCACTAGTTCCAATATATCCATGACATTCGTGATTTCTTTAAGTGCATGAGGGTGATAGTTTGTAGTGTGATTTCCTTTACGGTCCATAGAGGTATTTAAAACCGTTTGTACCTTTTCTCCATCACTGAGATCCCCCCAGCCAATGGCCAGGTGGCGGCCGTCCAGTCCCTGCCCACCGATTGGCTGATCTATGATGAGATGACGCGAGCCCATAGGATAGCTAGCATCCGCTGCTGCTCTGTGGTCTCCCCATTCACTGTAGCCATCTTCGGGGGCTGTGCCAAACTGCCCAGCACAGCCCTACAGGAACCTGCCATTCAGAAAGGTAGGGTTATCTTAACTGAAGGAAACATCCTTCAGTTAGATAAGTCTTGCCTGTATTTGCACTTAATATGTTGGAATATGACGGTTCCAAAGAGACTCTTGAAAAATCACTCTCTGCCTGTATGGTCCCTAGTTGATGTGTATTCTGTAAATGGTTAAACCTAACATCCTATGTGTCTGCTGTAGATGACGTGGTGAATGAGAGCAGTGACAGTGAGATGGAGGATCGCTCCACGGCCCACCTGGCTCAGATGAAGATTGACGAGTGGCTCAACTTCAAACTGGACAGAGAGGTGAGGACATAACTTGGTTATTTTGCAGTGCTGATATGTTCTGTCTGTACTTAAAGAGCCCTTCAAGCAATATAACTGGGCATTTCATTTTTACAGCAGTTTTACATCTAGTGCTCATCACCTTCCAGTGTTTCCCCTATATTTATTTAGCAGCGATGGACCTAATGTTTATTAAAAAAAAATAAAAAGATGTTCCTGTGTTTTATCAATTTTGCCACACTATGAGGTTGGAATAGTAATATGAAATTGTGAAAATGCCCTTTTTAGTGTGTGAGCTGTTTGAAAAGACATTTGATTTACTCAGATGGCTTATGCCATGTTCTTATGATATGGCAAAATGTGTAAGATTGCAGGAAATTAGCTTTAAAACTACTATTTTTCACTTTAGAGGCTCTAAAAGGGCCTCTAAAAACGTTGGCCGGAGATGGCGCCGTTGGCCATGCCCACTACCACGCCCCGTGCTAACTTTGCCACAGCTGCTGAATAAAATCCTAGGGGAAACACTGCCTTCTTATTTGTGTAACCCACGCTTTTTCTCCATCACTTCCTCCATCCACCTGTCTGTCAGATGGTGGGTCTGGTGTTCCAGCTGAGGCAGAAGTGGCACAGTCTGTTCCTGAGGAGGATCCGCTCCCCCTCCAAGCCCTGGTCCCAGCTGGATGAGAACACCATACGGGCCCTGGTTTCTGTCAGTACAACACTCTGGCTTAAATTATGAAAGAAATACTGGAAATACCACCGTAAATGGGCCTGTAAACCTGGTAGCTGTACCACCGGGTACAGTACCTGTATCTGTCACTGACCCATACATCCCCAACCTGTCTCCAGGTGCTGGGGGCTGAGGATCAGACTGCGGGGCTGCAGCAGCCCACAGGAATTGGCCAGAGGCCCCGACCCATGTCCTCTGAGGAGCCCCCCCAGACCTCCTCCTGGAGGACCGCCAACAGCAGGAGGACCTCCGACCCCACAGCCAGCACCGACGACGAACTCTTCATCCCCACCCCCTCACAAAAAGCCACAGACAGGTGAATAGAGAAGGTTGGATGTGTCAGTATGGGAAATGGACCAACTATGATCAAATGTTTTATCTCAGTATTCACAATGCCTTATAGATTAACGAAGTCTATATCAACCTGTTAATTACATTTTTGTAAATCTGATCTATGTCCAGTTCCTGCCCAGTCCAGTAATCCACCCACACCTCCCTCCCCTCCTCCAGGTCTTCCAGACTGTCCCCTGCCTGGGCCCTCCTGCAGCCCAAAGTCTCCCATGGCAGCAGGGACAAGTGCTCCGAGCTCCCCACAGATGACCACTCATCCACCACCAATTCTCCTGAATCTGCTTCACTCTGCCTCCACAGCCCCTGTGCCAGCCCCTCCCCAACCTCATCGGGAAAGGTACACTAATTACCTATATCTTTATTTAGGGATGCAAACTAGTCACCTTTCAACGAAATTCGAAGTTTTGAATACAAAATAGGTGACCTGTGTGATTCGTGTGAATCTGATGAGAAAAGTTTGGGGGGGAGACTTTGGATCACACTACTGGCTGTAAGCGAACGAGTGATGCGCGTTTGGAGCAATACTAGCTGTATCCAAGGCTCAGCCAGTCGTTTACATAACAGAATGCAGCACCCGACTGAAGAGAGAAGAGACAAGCAATTTACTAGTTACAGCATCAGCGCGTGCTCTGGAAAGACAGCAGATAATAGAAAGGCAGTTTGCCATTTACAGCAGCGCGTCCCCTGAACGATAACGAAGAGGTAGGTGAAAAGCCTGACCACGGAGACGGGTGAGAAGGTGATGAAGCGTACTTACATGAGCTGTAACCGAGAAACAAGTGGCATTTGGAAAGTTTGAGGTGAGGGAGAAAGTGTGGTGGAACAAGTATTGTTTGCATTGTTTAGTAACGTTATCTTGCTAGCTGGATCGAATTCTCCGTTAGCTAGCCCGAGAAATGTTGAGCTACATTAGCCAACTTAACTGATCAAATAATTGAGTTTATGGTGTGAAAATTAGCTGGCTAATAAAGTCAGACAGCAAAGTTAGCTGGCTAACGTTACAACATCAGATGAGCTAACATTAGTAACCTAACCAATTCGCTATAGTATTAACTTAATTGGTAAAACGTTACGACTCCTTGCCGTTCCTCATATAACGCGTTAGTTGCTTACTGGACCCTGGCAAACTGTGAAATATTAACTAGCTAACAAACTAACTGCTATCTGTGAACTAATGTTTTCCCTCTACAATATGTGGTTAATTTTCAGATTGAGAGAATTAAGTAAAAATTAGGCGTTGCTTGTTAATAAACAAGTTGATTGGTGCTCCCGAGTGGCGCAGCGGTCTAAGGCACTGCATCTCAGTGCTAGAGGTGTCACTTCGAATCCAGGCTGTATCACATCCGGTCGTGATTGGGAGTCTCATAGGGCGGTGTCCATGCGTCATTGTAGGCGTCATTGTAAATAAGAATTTGTTCTTAACTGACTTGCCTAGTTAAATAAATAATAAGTGAGGACTGGATGCCACTATAGAGGTGAAAGGAACACCTCACACCTACCCTCTTTCGCACTTTTCCAATACAGTGGATAAAAAGGAGTATGCCAGGTGTGCTCTCTGCCTGAAAGAGATCAATTATTCTAACAAATGGTCTCATACTCTGCTGGCACATTGTAGAACAGATGTCCACAGGCAGAAAGTGTACAATGTAATAGCCTGCAGTAAAGCAAAGATGTTTATTTTGTGTTGAACTTGACAGTACTGCTTGTGTGTGAGTGAAGGGGGATAATTTAAAAAAATTACTCGGTGAATGTTATTTTTGCACACGTGTAGGCTTGTGCACTTGATCAATGTCTCCTATAGTGGCCACTATAATAGAGCAAAAATAGAATTCCTGTTTGTTTCATTCTATTTCTACTTTCAGATGTTTTTTTGCAATATTTATGTGCAATATTCATGTGTGTGGTCACAAGCGTTCTATTATAAAGGCTGTCATGGCTAACTGCAATATTAGTGTATTGTTTTTTCCTCAAGACTTCTGTGATTTGCAGTAAAGTCTAGGCAACAAATAACATTGGATTGCTTTCTTTACATTTTTTTAGCTGTGAGTTAGGTTCACATTAACCACTTTTTTTTTATTTTACACACAGACTGATCATGTAGATCATGTAGTTTAATTAGTTAAAACCTACATTTCCCCCTAGCAGGGATTTTTTTGCATGTTTCAGTGCAAATTAAAAAAGTGTCACCTTTTTGGGCCCTCAGCAGTTTGCGCCCCTGTTTATTAGTACAGCTTGGCCATGTGTAAATCTATCATAGTTGAACTCAATCTCTCCCTCAGTGCTCCAAGTCTCCATCCCCGCGGCCAGGAGGTGTGACGGTGCGTTACTTCATCATGAAGAGTAGCAACCTGAGGAACATTGACATCTCCCAGCAGAGAGGAATCTGGTCTTCCACGCCCAGCAACGAGCTCAAACTCAACAGAGCCTTCCTGGAGAGCAGCCAAGTTTTCCTGGTCTTCTCTGTCCAGGGCTCCGGACATTTCCAGGTATGTGTGTGTGTGGTGTGCGTATGTGGAATGGAGAATAGCAGACTGTAACATGTCATTTTGGTGCCTCTCAGGGCTATGCGCGGATGATGTCGGTCATCGGACAGGAGCGCTGTCAGGACTGGGGCTCCACAGGGCTGGGGGGGGTCTTCAGTGTGGAGTGGACCCGGAAGGAGAGCCTGCCCTTCCAATATGCCCAGCAGCTGCTCAACCCCTGGAACGACAACAAGAAAGTGCAGATCAGCAGAGACGGACAGGTGGGTTACCTAACATCAATACAGTCAGAACATCTCCACAGACTAGGACCAATATAGACAACCGAACAAAGAGAGATGTTATGCTGTTAATATGGTGAAAATTTCTTCACAGACTACAGCTATTATGGTCAAAACTCCCCATCAGTCTACTGTTAACCTTTCACGAGTATCAATCCCGGATCCGGGAGCACCCCCCACCCCCCACACACTGATTAGCATAGCTAGCCATGCGTCACAAGTAACTTGTAGCATCTAAATATCATTAAATCACAAGTCCAAGACACCAGATGAAAGATACAGGTCTTGTGAATAAAGCCACCATTTCAGATTTTTAAAATGTTTTTACAGGGAAGACACAATATGTAAAATCTATTAGCTAACCACGTTAGCAAAGGAGAGGATTTTTCACTCCCAACAGTTTTTCCCTGCGTCAGTAGCTATCACTAATTCGACTAAATAAAAATATTATAGCCACTAACCAAGAAACAAATTCATAAGATGACAGTCTGAAACATATTTATGTGATTGCATAGTTTTTTTTTGAAAATGTGCATTTTTCAGGTATAAATCACAGTTCTACATTGCAGCTGCATTCTGAAAAGGTGCCGACCCAGCCAGAATAATTACAGAGACCAACGTCATATAACTAATTACTCATTTTAAAACATTTCAGAAAAATACACAGCGTACAGATATTGAAAGCCCAACATCTGGTGAATCCAAACAATATTTCAGATTTATAAAATGTTTTATAACGAAAACAAAATGTAGCGCTAAATTAGCATAGCTATACCAGGCAGATTCGGCTGGCGCCCACGGCAAGATCACATGCACAACAGATATGATATAACATCGTAAATTGGGTCTTACTATGGCTGCTCTTTCATCAGAATGTTGATCAAAGTGTCCATTGTCAGATGAGTTGTTGGTTGCGTTCAGAGTCGTTCTTTTCCCACTCCATTCAGCACAGGTACCGGTGGAGTGCACGTATTTCTCAAACGATACTAAAATCTAACAACTGAACACCCGCAAAACTCCCTAAAAATTCAAATAATCTGATTAAACTATATTGAAAAAACATACATTACGATGATCTGGTCACATGTATCAAACAAACTTCGACACGGAGATAATAATGGCCGCACAACACAAGAAAAACGTAGCTCTAATTCCATCCAATCGAGAACCGGAAGTTGTCGGTCATGCCAAAGATTTTGCTCTCATTTCACGTCAGTCCCAGATAGACAAGAAATTTTTCCTCTGACGTCCTCTAGACACCCAGAGGAAGGCAGTGAGTTGTGTTTCGGGTCATAGGAGGCATGACCATATAAGGCAGAGCTTGAAGCCAGCACAAAAACATCTTGATTTTATGTTCTTGGTCATGGAAAGTGCTGTGAAATGACTTCTGAATCACTCAGAGACAAAATTGAAACGGTTTTAGAACTGGAGATTGTTTTCTTTCCAACGTATTATTTATATGCATATAGTAAGAGCAATAATTAAAGAAGAGGCAGTTTAATCTGTTGAGCCATTTATGCTAATGCGAAAACAGCACCCCTGTATTGACAAGAAGTTTTTAAGATGTGAGGTCAAGATGATCCCACTATCTGAGAACAATAGAGCTTGCCAGCTTGTAGTCCTAAAAAAAATATATATATATTTAGCATTTTCTTCCTCTGGTTCGTTGGCCATTCCTATGAAGTCCTGTGTGGCTCAGTTCTTAGAGCGTGGCGCTTGCAAAGCCAGAGTTGTGGGTTCGATTCCCAGTATAAAAAAATGAAAATGTGTGCACTCACTATTGTAAGTCGCTCAGGATAAGAGCATCTGCTGAATTACAAAAAATGACAAATGTTTACAGGATGCGTGCCAAAAATAAGGTCTGAATTTAACAAAGGCTTATGGGATCTTACACGTTTTGTTCTATGCGATAATATCAGTCTGTTACATGAACTTTATGATTATTAAGCCTTATGTTATTGTTTTGATTACTGAAATGCTTCAAAATTCACAGATAGTGATGTTAGCTGATGGAAATTATCTCATAGAACAAAGCGTATAGGATCTCCTAAGCCCTGTGTACCACAGACCTTATTTTCAGCGTTTATCCAACCCCCCCCCCCCCCCCCCCGCCCCCCCCTCCCCTCCCCCCCCCCCCCACCCCCCCCCCCCCCCAAAAAACACATTAATATCCCCATAGGCTTTGGCCAACGAGCCATGGCTGAGTTCTCCCCCGTTTGTGCCTACAAAAATGCGTCATTACTATTTTACTCTATATTGTCAAGATGACCCCACCGACAAACGGCATTCAATATACAAAGACTAATTAAACAAACATACCAAAATGGCTTACATTTAAGATTTCTAGTGAGATGACTTGTTTATTTCTTGGGGACTATGCAGAACATAGTCCCCCCATATAGTTCTCCCCATATTGCTAGTTTGCTACATACACTATATGACCAAAAGTATGTGGAGACCTGCTCGTCGAACATCTCAGTCCAAAATCAAGGAGTTGGTCCCCCTTTGCTGCTATAACAGCCTCTACTCTTCGGGGTAGGCTTTCCACTAGATGTTGGAACATTGCTGCGGGGACTTGCTTCCATTCAGCCACAAGAGCATTAGTGAGGTCGGGCACTGATGTTGGGCGATTAGGCCTGGCTCGCAGTCAGCGTTCCAATTCATCCCAAAGGTGTTCGATGGGGTTGAGGTCAGGGCTCTGTGCAGGCCAGTCAAGTTCTTCCACACCGATCTCGACAAACCATTTCTGTATGGACCTCGCTTTGTGCACGGGGGCATTGTCATGATGAAACAGGAAAGAGCCTTCCCCAATCTGTTGCCACAAAGTTGGAAGCACAGAATTGTCTAGAATGTCATTGTATGCTGTAGCGTTAAGAGGGGCTAGCCCGAACCATGAAAAACAGCCATGACCATTATTCCTCCTCCACCAAACTGTATAGTTAGCACTATGCATTGGGACAGGTAGCGTTCTCCTGGAATCCGCCAAACCCAGATTAGTCCGTCGGAATGCCAGATGGTGAAGCGTGATTCATCACTCCAGAAAACACGTTTCCAGAGTCCAATGGCGGTGAGATTTACACCACAATGCCGACCCTTCGCATTGCACATGGTGATCTTAGGCTTGTGCGTTGCTGTTAGTCTATTGTTAGCTAGGCTAGTGACGAATAGTTATTGTGCTGACGTTACCTCCAGAGGCAGTTTAGAACTCGGTAGCAAATGTTGCAACCGAGGACAGGCGGTTTTTACGTTCTATGCGCTTCAACACTTGGCGGTCCCGTTCTGTGAGCTTGTGTGGCCTACCACTTCACGGCTGAGCCACAATAACAGCACTTACAGTTGACCGGGGCAGCTCTAGCAGGGCATAAATGTTACGAACTGACTTGTTGGAAAGGTGCTACATTGAAAGTCACTGAGCTCTTCAGTAAGGCCATTCTACTGACAATGTTTGTCTATGGAGATTGCATGCCTGTGTGCTCGATTTTATACACCTGTCAACAACTGGTTTGGCTGTAGTAGCCGAATCCACTAATTTGAAGGGGTGTCCACATACTTTTGTGTATATATAGTGTAGCTCATTTCCATCTTTGGTCTGTGTATTTCTATGACTGGAATGGGACAATTTTTTTCCCATCTCACTGCCCCTCCTCACTTTATCTCTTATCTCTCGCTGGTTCATGTAGGAGTTGGAGCCTCAGGCTGGGGGCCAGCTGCTGCTGCTGTGGGAGGGACTCTTAGGGAAACCACAGCAGCTACCACAGCAACACAAGGTACAACAGGCCCCATCTTTATCATCAGATAACCACAGGTTACACACAACATGACTCCAGAAATATAATTTGCAGTGTTTAAGGAAATCAGACAAAATAACTCCTCACTCTTGGACAGACCCGTTTCTTAATTTAAAATGCACCAAACTTTTGTTTAATTTTACGCAGCTTTGGCCTGTTCTTTTGCTATGCCCATTTGATTATTTTTTTATTAAATACTATTACCAGTTGGCAATGTGGTCATTAGATGTATTTTCTCCCTCTTTACCTATGAGAGATTGCACTGCTTGGACTGACCTTGAGGTCCTCACCATTTGACTTGGCTATGTAGTATTATAACAGATCGAAGACAGTGTTATAACAGATCGAGGGCTAGTTTTGTTCCTGAATGTGTTTTGAACCACTTCCGTAGCCACTTCTTTGTCAGTGATCCACAACCAGTTACACAATGTGCATTCTATTTGGTGTTTTTTCAGTAACTGGGGTTTATGTTCAGCTTTTCAGATGCAATATTGTTATTATGTTCATGTTCAAGAATGTCTGAGTGCAGAAAGATGTGTTTACATGAAGTGGCCTCACGAAGAAAGGTCTGTTCTGTTTGTTTTTAATAATCTGGATAATACAGTTTATAAGGAGACTGACATCTACCCTAACTCACAGTGAAGTATATGGGACTATGGAAGAGAGGAAGTGTTCAGTGAAATGTAATGATTGGGAGTATTAGTGAGGAATCTTGTCCCATAAAAAGTATGTCTTTTCAATGCTTCTCACAGCACATACGGTGCACTCAAAGTATTCAGACCCCTTGACCTTTTCCACATTTTGTTACATTACAGCCTTATTCTAAAATGGATTATATTGTTTTTTCCCTCATCAATCTACACACAATACCCCATAATGACAAATAAAAAAAAATGTTTTACGCTAAATTATTACAAATCAATGGAAATATTACATTTACATAAGTATTCAGACCCTTTACTCAGTATTTTGTTGAAGCACCTTTACAGCCTTGAGTCGTCTTGGGTATGACGCTTGGCACACCTGTATTTGAGGAGTTTCTCCCATTCTCTGTAGGTCCTCTCAAGCTCTGTCAGGTTGGATGGGGAGCATCGCTGCACAGCTATTTTCAGGTCTCTCCATAGATGTTTGCTTCATGGTGGTGGCAGCTTTCCTCCAGCCGTGACGCTTGGCATTCAGGCCAAAGAGTTCAATCTTGGTTTCATCAGACCAAATAATCTTGTTTCTCATGATCTGAGAATCCTTTAAGTGCCTTTTGGCAAACTCCCAGCGGGCTATCATGTGCCTTTTACTGAGGAGTGGCTTCCGTCTGGCCACTCTAACATAAAGGCCTGATTGGTGGAGTGCTACAGAGATGGTTGTCCTTCTGGAAGGTTCTCCCATTTCCACAGAGGAACTCTGGAGCTCTGTCAGTGACCATCGGATTCTTGTTCACCTTCCTGACCAAGGCCCTTCTTCGATTTCTCAGTTTGGCCCAGCGGTCAGCTCTAGGAAGAGTCTTGGTGGTTCCAAACTTCTTCCATTTAAGAATGATGGAGGCCATTAGGTTCTTGGGGAACTTCAATGCTGCAGTAATTTTTTGGTACCCTTGCCCAGATCTGTGCCTCGACCCAATCCTGTCTCGGACAATTCCTTTGACCTCATGGCTTGGTGTTTGCTCTAACATGCACTGTCAACTGTGGGACCTTACATAGACAAGTGTGTGCCTTTCCAAATCATGTCCAATCATTTGAATTAACCACAGGTGGACTCCAATCAAGTTGTGGAAACATCTCAAGGATGATCAATGGAAACAGGATGCACCTGAGCTCAATTTTGACTCTCATAGGAAAAGGTCTGAATACTTATTTTATTTTTATTTTTTATATACACTACCGGCCAAAAGTTTTAGAACACCTACTCATTCAAGGGTTTTTCTTTATTTTTACTATGTTCTACATTGTAGAATAATAGTGAAGACATCAAAACTATGAAATAACACATGGAATAATTTAGTAACCAAAAAAGTGTTAAACAAATCAAAATATATTTTATGTTTGAGTTTCTTCAAATAGCCAAGCTTTGCATTGATGGCAGCTTTGCACACGCTTGGCATTCTCTCAACCAGCTTCACCTGGAATGCTTTTCCAACAGTCTTGAAGGAGTTCCCACAATTGCTGAGCACTTGTTGGCTGCTTTTCTTTCACTCTGCAGTCCGACTCATCCCAAACCATCTCAATTTGGTTGAGGTCGGGGGATTGTGGAGGCCAGGTCATGTGATGCAGCACTCCATCACTCTCCTTGGTCAAATAGCCCTTAAACAGCCTGGATGTGAGTTGGGTCATTGTCTGTAGCCATGCTGGTTACGTGTGCCTTGAATTCTAAATAAATCAGTCAGTGTAACCAGCAAAGCACCCCAACACCATAACACCTCCTCCATGCTTTACGGTGGGAAATACACATGCAGAGATCATTCCTTCATCCACACCGCGTCTCACAAAGACACGGCGGTTGGAACCAAAAATCGCCAATTTGAACTCCAGACCAATGGACACATTTCCACCGGTCTAATGTCCATTGCTCCTGTTTCTTGTCCCAAGCAAATCTCTTATTCTTATTGGTGTCCTTTAGTAGTGGTTTCTTTGCAGCAATTCTACTATGAAGGCCAGATTTACGCAGTCTCCTCTGAACAGGATGTTGAACTGTGAGGCATTTATTTGGGCTCCAATTTCTGAGGCTGGTAACTCAAATGAACTTATCCTCTGCAGCAGAGGTAACTCTGGTACTTCCATTTCTGTGGTTGTCCTCATGAGAGCCAGTTTCATCATAGTCCTTGATGGTTTTTGCGACTGCACTTGAGGAAACTTTAAAAGTTCTTGAAATTGTCCGGATTGACTGACCTTCATGTCTTAAAGTAATGATGGACTGTCGTTTCTATTTGCTTATTTGAGCTGTTCTTGCCATAATATGGACTTGGTCTTTTACCAAATAAGGCTATCTTCTGTATACCACCTCTACCTTGTCACAACACAACTGATTGGCTCACGCATTAAGGAAATTCCACATTAATCCAGGTGACTACCTCATGAAGCTGGTTGAGAAAATGCCAAGAGCGTGCAAAGCTGTCATCAAGACAAAGGGTGGCTTTTTGAAGAATATAAAATATATTGTTTACCACTTTTTTGGTTACTACATGATTCCATATGTGTTATGTCATAGTTTTGATGTCTTCACTATTATTCTACAATGTAGAAAATAGTAAAAAGTAAAGAAAAACCCTTGAATGAGTACGTGTTCTAAAACTTTTGACCGGTAGTATATATAAATTTGCTACAATTTCTAAAAACATGTTTTCACTTTCTCATTATGGTGTATTGTGTGTAGATTTTATGGGGAAATGTGTTCATTTAATCAATTTTAGAATAAGGCTGTAACGTAACAAAATGTGGAAAAGGGGAAGGGGTCTGAATAGTTTCTGAATGTACTGTATGAGTTTCATGTACCATAGCAGCCCGTGCCACACAATGTGTTGAATGTTGTGTTAACGTTAATACACTGAGTGCACAAAACATTAAGAACACCTTTCCTAATATTGATTTGCACCCCATTTTTCCCTCAGAACAGCCTTAATTCGTCGGTGCATGGACTCTACACGGTGTCGAAAGCATTCCACAGGGATGCTGGCCCATGTTGACTCCAATGCTTCCCACATTTGTGTCAAGTTGGCTGGGTATCCTTTGGGTGGTGGACCATTCTTGATATAGATCGGAAACTGTTGAGCGTGACAAACCCAGCAGCATTGCGGTTCTTGACACACTTAAACCGGTGTGCCTGGCACCTACTAGTACTAATACCCCGTTCAAATACATCTTTTGTCTTGCCCATTCACCCTCTGAATGTCACAAATACACAATGTCTCGTGGCTTAAAAATACTTTAACATCTCTTGCCCTTCATCTACACTGATTTGAAGTGGATTTAACAAGTGACATAAAGGGATCATAGCTTTCCCCTGGATTCACCTGGTCAGTCTATCATGGAAAGATCAGATGTTCCTAATGTTTTTTATACTTTTTGTATAACCTTGAACTGCTGTAGCTAAGTTGTGCCTGGTGAGACCTTACTAGAGTTCATGTCTTTCTCTTTCATTCTGTCAACGACCCAAATGTTTCTGTGTTTTCATTTCAACTGATCTGTGATCGTTTGTAATTTATTTTGTGTAATTTTTCTAATAAACAAAATACTTTATCCAGATTTTGGAAATGAAATGTTCAAGTGGGTATTTTTTGTTGTTGTATCTGTTCATGTTATCCCTGGTAATGCAGGGGGTTAAATATTACACAATTGACTTACAAGTCTGTGTTCATCTGACACATTTTTATGGTTGTATTATCAAAGTAAGGTAAAGATATAAAGACCTTATCAATAACCTGTCAGCTTTTTTATACATCCCCATTACAGTATTACCTGAAAAGGATACTTCACCCTAAAATCAGATTATATGGTGCCAAATCTTTCCTACCTAATGTGTATTCCAGACTGTTGAATTTAAAAAGTTGTCCATAGGAGTGCAAATCTATTCATGAATTCACTGGAATTTAGACTGAATTATTGGCACCAACCCTGATGAGAACCCTTTGATTATGTGGTGAATAATCCCAATAAAGGTGCTGTTTGCTTATTACTGTACCTCTCAGTAAATCATTGGAAAAACACATTTCAATAGTGCAAGAAAATATTTATTTGCTACATATTTACATTCCTTCCACCCCTAGTGGATTGTACAATGCATATTTGAGTTGAAGCCTTAGAAATTAAAACTTACTGAAGGCTACTGTACGCACAGTAAATTTTAATGTACTAGAGCTGATTGCTTTTCTTATGTAGCAAGCCCACTCTTCCTTTCCTGTGTCCTGATGTGTGTGTATGCTGTGTAAGTTTTTTGCAGTAGTAGTGCATGTGAAACTGATCTAGGCTCTATTCTGGGTGTGTGTTCAGGTGAGGGATGGCCAGTGGTTTGTTACTGAGGTCTCTCCCTTCTGGTGGCATGCAGCATCCACTGCAGCAGATCTCCTGCCAAACCTTCCACCAAGGAACTGTTCTGCTCACTGGGTGGCTGACGTGTACTGTCCTCTAGGCAGTCTGAGTCCAGTAGACAACTCTCTGTAGAAATAAGATAGAACATTCATATAGTAGACCAAACATCAATATGGATTTTTTTTTGCATTACTATGAACTGAAGTGTCACCTCACCAACCAGTGGATGATGCAAAAGTATTTACACAATAAGTCACCTCTTACTAGTAAAATCACTTATATCACATCGGTTTCAAGCGCACCTCTCCATTTACTGTCTTTATCAAGTCCAGCAGACAGACAGGCTAGGGCTAACAAAGAAAGAGGACTGTCTTACCCGCATCACAGCACACCCCAGGTGCAGCACAGTGTCCCTCCTCAGACCCACACACTCTTCCTCTGGCCTGGCAGGGGGAGTGCAGGTAGTTCTCCTCAGCACAACTAGCTGCCTCTGGGGAGCCCACGTAGCAGCCCATCCCTTCCCCACAGCAGATACTGGGGCCAAAGCAGAGGCCCCGGTTTCCGGGGCCACATGACATGCACTGAAAATGAAAGGATCTTTTGTAGACTAAAGCGCAGGTAAGTTACAACACCGCTGATTGGCCTACTGTGTTTCAGTGGCTTAAATTAATAGTTACTTTTATTTAAGATTCAATACTGCAGGCATTATCAAGGAGTCACATAAAGGATGTCGCCCAAAAAATATCCGTAGGCTACATTTTGTCTCTGGCAGAGCTCATTTGTAGGCTATTCACATTAAGCTGATTTGATGCTTATCTGTAAGAACTGTTTTATTTTCATTAACCACGGAACAGAATGAACTGGCTACTTAATTTCAAACCAATGGATTCTTTGCACCAATAGGCCTAAAGTTTATTAATACACCAAAGCACTCACGTCCTTCCGAACAACCCAATTAAAACCAATCAACTGTTAAAATTATTGCGAACAAAACTAAGAAACTTTCCTTAGAAAACATTATTTTCCATCGAAAAATAACTTACCGGTCTTTGCAGATCAGGAAAAGAGCGCTTCCCGCCTCGCGGACAGTTCTGGATGTAGCATGCAGAGGAGAGCGCGAGGAGCCCCAGGACGCACAGAAGTGGAATAGTAGAATCTGGCATCTTGTTCAGTCTAAAGTGCTTCGTCCAATTTGTACTGTAGGCTACGGCTACAACTGAACTCCTTCAAATGGCTCGTTTGTTTTTGAACGACTAAGAACTTTCCGTTATTTATTGGGATCGTCCAAATTGGTACAACGCTGATAAAGCTTAGGCTTCGCGCCTACGTCATCACATAATTTGCCTCTCCCCACCGTGACCATCGCCAACGTCCGATCTGATCTCCCGATGATTCAACTGTCAAAATTAGGCTAATCCCTCTCCCATTTGATTAAAGAAAGACTCATTAGAATTGACCAATAACACTGGCAAATTAGATGAATGAGACTGACACTGTCTGTTTATTTACAGTGGCAAGAAAAAGTATGTGAACCCTTTGGAAATACCTGGATTTCTGCATAAATTGATTTAAAAAATGTATCTGATCTTCATCTAGGTCACAACAATAGACAAACACAATCTGCTTAAACTAATAACACACAAACAATTATACGTTTTCATGTATTTATTGAACACACCGTGTAAACATTCACAGTGCAGGGTGGAAAAAGTATGTGAACCCTTGGATTTAATAACTGGTTGACCCTCCTTTGGAAGCAATAACCTCAACCAAACTTTTTCTGTAGTTGCGGATCAGACCTGCATAACGATCAGGAGGAATTTTGGATCATTCCTCTTTACAAAACTGTTTCAGTTCAGCAATATTCTTGGGATGTCTGGTGTGAACTGCTCTCTTGAAGTCATGCCACAGCATCTCAAATCGGGTTGAGGTCAGGACTCTGACTGGGCCACTCCAGAAGGTGTATTTTCTCCTGTTGAAGAAATTCTGTTGTTGATTTACTTCTGTGTTTTGGGTCTTTGTTCTGTTGCATCACCCAACCTCTGTTGAGCTTCAATTGGCGGATAGATAGCCTAACATTCTCCTGCAAAATGTTTTGATAAACTTGGGAATTCATTTTTCCGTCGATGATAGCAAGCTGTCCAGGCCCTGAGCCAGCAAAGCAGCCCCAAACCATGATGCTCCTTCCACCATACTTTACAGTTGGGATGAGGTTTTGATGTTGGTGTGCTGTGCTGTGCCCTTTTCTCCACACAGTTTTGTGTTCCTTCCAAACAACTCAACTGTAGTTTCATCTGTCCACAGAATACCTTGCCAGTAGCACTATGGAACATCCAGGTGCACTTTTGCAAACTTCAGACGTGTAGCAATGTTTCTTTTGGACAGCAGTGGCTTCTTCCGTGGTGTCCTCCCATGAACACCATTCTTGTTTAGTGTTTTACGTATTGTAGACTCACCAACAGAGATGTTAGCATGTTCCAGATAAGTCTTTAGCTGACAGTCTAGGATTACTCTTAACCTCATTGAGCATTCTGCGCTGTGCTCTTGCAGTCATCTTTGCAGTACGGCCACTCCTAGGGAGAGTAGCAACAGTGCTGAACTTTCTCCATTTATAGACAATTTGTCTTACTGTGGACTGATGAACATCAAGGCCTTTAGAGATACTTTTGTAACCCTTTCCAGCTTTATGCAAGCAAACAATTCTTAATCTTAGGTCTTCTGAGATCTCTTTTGTTCGAGGCATGGTTCACATCTAGCAATGCTTCTTGTGAATAGCAAACTCAAATTTTGTGAGTGTTTTTTATAGGGCAAGGCAGCTCTAACCAACATCTCCAATCTCGTCTCATTGATTGGACTCCAGATTAGCTGACTCCTGACTCCAATTAGCTTTTGGAGAAGTCATTAGCCTAGGGGTTCACATACTTTTTCCAACCTATACTGTGAATGTTTAAATGATGTATTCAATATAGACAAGAAAAATACAATACAGTTTAAGCACGCTATGTTTGTCTATTGTTGTGACTTAGATGAAGATCAGATCAAATGTGATGACCAATTTATGCAGAAATCCAAGTAATTCCAAAGGGTTCACATACTTTTTCTTGCCACTGTACTTCAAGGAGTTGTCTGGAAAACGCTCTTGACAAGCCTATCCACTGTCAGGTTTTTGCCTAGGCCTATATGAAATGTGACACCATAGACATTCCAAGCATATGCATTACAGAGAAATATAACCATTTCATTACATATAATGCCAATGACTTCAATAATTGTCTCTAAAAACACATCCTAAACCTGTATTTCCATAACATAGGCCGAAAGATAATTTGTAAGTGTTCTCAACTAATTTTAGGTCATGCAAGTGGTCTCCCCTTAATTAACTGTTTGCATCCCAATCAGACAAGAGACTGAGAAGAGGGATGGCAATGTTAAAAAAGAAAGAAGGAACAGAAATAGTGAGTAATAGAGAAATGTTTGACTAAATGTGAAACAAAATGTGTGACATTGATCCATAGTGATGTGCTTGTGACAGGTTATTAGACAGACAGGCAGACACAGAGAATGAGAAAGAGAGAGCAAGCATTGTAAGACCCAGAGTGATGAGCTGCATCAGAAATCTTCCATTTTGTTTATGGCACATCAAGCAGGACCTCTGAACATGAGCTAAAGAAGCTGTCAGTCCTTTACAGCGATGCCACAGCTAATTGCTCTGAATATTTATGACTGTTACACTAAACCAGCTGTTCATATGCAAGGCAGAAAACAAAATGGAGCAACAGTGAGAAGTCATGGGGAGCCTTTAAATGAATGGAGCAAAAATAACAATATCTACCCTCCATGGCTGTATGGAAATTATGTGATGTCACAACCACAGCCAGTGCAACTAGTTGGGAGAGGAAACAGGATTCCCAATGATATTGTTACATTAGCCTACAATGGTGCAGCTTGGTAAACACATTTCTTAGACTGACCAATTATTCCATACATAGTCTACTGTAGAGCTATGGCAGTGGTGGGGGAACTGGGAAAGAGACCAAAATTCTGAATGGAACAATCGTTCACAGAGCTATGGCAGTGGTGGGGGAACTGGGANGACCAAAATTCTGAATGGAACAATCGTTCACAGAGCTATGGCAGTGGTGGGGGAACTGGGAAAGAGACCAAAATTCTGAATGGAACAATCGTTCAGGGTTCCATCCAATTGGCAATAGATTTCCATGCAAATATTCTAAAATATGCATAAAGAAAAATATGCAAATTTTCTCACCAGTGGTGTTTCCACCAAACAGACTTGCTGCGTGATGACATTGTTCACACAAAATTTTATTTTTTGCTTAAAAGGTTTCATGTACCGAATACATATCTAAAGTTCAATGTGTTTCGCATAGTTCATTTTACCTCTCACAAAAAGATCCCACCATGTCGAACAAACAAATTATCTGTAGGCATTTATAAAATTGTACCGAAACTTCTTGTTTCCATCACAATCGTAGTGACTTTTTTTATACTGTATGACTTTACTCGCATAAAAACTGTGCATAGAAACATGGTTTATGATAATAAATACCTTGAAACCAATATCAGTTGGACATGACATGGACAGATGGAGCAGGGAGAAAATAAGCTACAGCTTGTGTGTGGTTTTGAACACGACCATATTTATGCAGTGACATTTGACACGTTTTTATTTAGGAATAAATCAAGCCATTGGAAATTCAAATGGGCCTTTCTAAATGACTGTTAATTCTCAGTGTCCTAACAGGTGGCTTGTTGCGTATCGTACTGGCGTTGGAATAGTAAATTCTCAATAAGGGTCTCGTCAGAATTAGTCCGAGGAAAAGTGACAAACAAATCCAATGCAGAGATGCGCCAGGGGACATCGTGTGTATGTCTATAGCTCCGTTTATACCTGTGTTTAACATGCGTCCTACATCCTGATATGGTCTGTTTGCACTTATAATATCACAATGCGTCTTTTAAACATCTACACCTGTCTAAAAATGTGGACACAATCATAATGTGGATGAGATCAAATCAAAATCTAATCTAATTTTATCGTATCGTACTCATATGTTGTAGATGCAGCAAAATGCTTATATTTCTTGCTACAATAGTGCAGTAATACTGAACAATACACACAAATCCCCCAAAATAAAAATCAAGACATTTCAGAACGAGCAATGTCAGAGTCCGGAATATAAATATAATTAGAAACTGGGTGGTTCGAGCCCTGAATACTGATTGGCTGACAGCCATGGTATATCAGACCACAGACCACCGGTATGACAAAATATGTATTTTTACTGATTAAATTACGTTGGTAACCAGTTTAGCTCTATGGGTTAGGGGTTAGGATTAGGGTTAAGGTTAGGATTTAGGTTAAAGGGTTAAGGTTAGAGTTAGCTAAAAGGGTTAGCTAAAAGGGTTAAGGTTAAGGTTAGGGGAATGGTTAGCTAATATGCTATGTAGGTGCAAAGTAGCAAAAAAGTAGTAAGTAGTTGCTAATTACCTAAAATGCTAGTTGTCCGTGATGAGATTCAAACACGCAACCTTTGGGTTACTAGACTTTTGAGTTATAATACCCTCCTTTCGTTTTTGACTTAAGTAACTAACCTAAACTAACCTAAAGGACCCTGTCTTTCAAAGATAATTCGTAAAAATACAAATAACTTCACAGATCTTCATTGTAAAGGGTTTAAACACTGTTTCCCATGCTTGTTCAATGAACCATAAACAATTAATGAACATGCACCTGTGGAATGGTCGTTAAGACACTAACAGCTTACAGATGGTAGGCAATTAACTTCACAACAAAGAGGGCTTTCTACTGACTCTGAAAAACACCAAAAGAAAGATGCCCAGGGTCCCTGCTCATCTGCGTGAACGTGCCTTAGGCATGCTGCAAGGAGACATGAGGACTGCAGATGTGGCCAGGGCAATAAATTGCAATGTCCGTACTGTGAGACGCCTAAGACAGCGCTACAGGGAGACAAGATGGACAGCTGATCGTCCTTGCAGTGGCAGACCACGTGTAACAACACCTGCACAGGATTGGACATCAGAACATCACACACCTGCGGGACAGGTACAGGATGGCAACAACTGCCCGAGTTACACCAGGAACGCAACATCCCTCAGTGCTCAGACTGCCCGCAATAGGCTGAGAGAGGCTGGACTGAGGGCTTGAAGCCTGTTGTAAGGCAGGTCCTGACCAGACATCACCGGCAACAACGTCGCCTATGGGCACAAACCCACTGTCGCTGGACCAGACAGGACTGGCAAAAAGTGCTCTTCACTGATGAGTCGCGGTTTTGTCTCACCAGGGGTGATGGTCGGATTCTCGTTTATCATCGAAAGGAATGAGCGTTACACCGAGGCCTGTACTCTGGAGAGGGATCGATTTGGAGGTGGAGGGTCCATCATGGTCTGGGCGGTGTGTCACAGCATCATCAGACTGAGCTTGTTGTCATTGCAGGCAATCTCAACACTGTACGTTACAGGGAAGACATCCTCCCCCTCATGTGGTACCCTTCCTGCAGGCTCATCCTGACATGACCTCCAGCATGACAATGCCACCAGCCATACTGCTCATTCTGTGCATGATTTCCTGCAAGACATGAATGTCAGTGTTCTGTTATGGCCAGCGAAGAGCCATTCCATTGAGCACGTCTGAGACCTGTTGGATCGGAGGTGAGGACTTGGGACATTCCCCCCAGAAATGTCTGGGAACTTGCAAGTGCCTTGGTGGAAGAGTGGGGTAACATCTCACAGAAAGAACTATTATCTAACCATATCAAACGTAACATACCTGTATGATACTAATTTGAGTGTCCTGGATTTACATTTACTATGTTACGTCTAGTCTATGCAACCAGTCTGGATCAGGACAAAGGACGCATGTTAGAACCAGGTATAAACAGGGCTACTGAGCGTGCTTTTGTTAATGTGCCTGTGTGTGTGTATGAGAGAGAGAGAGTGGAGGACACTGATTGTACAGCACTTATGCACATCTGACAGAAACCTTGGTGACATCACAAGCTTTGATGCTAATTCATGCTACAGCCTATCATGCTGACATGTTACATTTTCCCCTTGTTTTAACTGAAATATAATTTTTTTAATGCCCTTATTCTTTCAAAAGTTCTTCAAGAAAGTATTTATGTATGAGTAAAATGTATTGATATACCTTATAAAATAACTTAAAATAACAATTACATAAAGTTGTATTTTCTTCAAAACATTAAATCAACCTTTTTTCCTGCCCTTTATTATGGTTTTCACAATCGGTTGTCTATCATGAGGCCCTGTGATTGAAATGATTCACTCTATATGAAAATGAGATTTAGTTACACAATATTTGTTTATGAACTTTGCAAACAAACACTTCTATAACTCCCTCCACATCCTTTAGTGACTGACTGTTTGTCATAATGGCACACTTAATTTTTATTTGACAGTCCACTTAGCAGGACCAGTGACATCTGGCGCCACATCCTCTACTTCGAGAAGTATTTAGTATTTTATTAGGATCCCCATTAGCTGTTGCCAAGGCAGCACCTACTGTTCCTGTGGCCCAAATAGAAATAAAACATGACATCATACAAAACATTTCTCCATTATTACATTACCATTTTACAATACATTACTAAGAATAATGTGTGGGTGGGTGTAAAGTGTGTGTGTTAGAGTGAGTGTATGTGTGTTTTTCTTCACAGTCCGCATTGTGCTGTGAGGTGACGTTTTATCTGTTTATTAAATCAGATTTCATTGCTAGCTTGAGTTACCTGAGGTGGGAGAGAGTTCAATGAATGGCTCTATATAGTACTGTGCATTTCTTAGCCTCTGTTCTGGACAGAGACGTCTGCAGCATGTCTTGTGGGGTATGCACACTTGGCTAAAGAACCATGCTAGCTCCGTTCTTCATAGTTTGTCACAACGCGGACTGTGAAGAACGGGTCCGCCAAATGCTGAAGCGCATAGTGCGTAAAAATCGTCTGTCTTCGGTTGCAACACTCACTACCGAGTTCCAAAGTGCCTGTGGAAGCAACTTCAGCACAAGAACTGTTTGTCGGGAGATTCATGGGATCACCATGCGCAAAGCCAAGCATCAGCTGGAGTGGTGTAAAGCTCGCCGCCAATGGACTCTGGAGCAGTGGAAACAAGTTCTCTGGAGTGATGAACCACACTTCACCATCTGGCAGTCCGACGGACTAATCTGGGTTTGGCGGATGCCAGCAGAACGCTTCCTGCCCCAATGCATAGTGCCAACTGTAAAGTTTGGTGGAGGAGGAATAATGGTCATGGCTGTTTTTCATGGTTTGGGCTAGGCCCCTTAGTTCCAGTGAAGGGAAATCTTAACACTACGGCATACAATAACATTCTAGACGATTCTGAGCTTCCAACTTTGTGGCAACAGTTTGGGGAAGGCCCTTTCCTGTTTCAGCATGACAATGCCCCCGTGCACAAAGCGAGGTCTATACAGAAATGGTTTGCCGAGATCGGTGTGGAAGATCTTGACTGGCCTGCACAGAGCCCTGATCTCAACCCCATCGAACACCTTTGGGATGAATTGGAACGCAGACTGCGAGCCAGACCTTATTGCCCAGCATCAGTACCCGACCTCGCTAATGCTCTTGTGGCTGAATGGAAGCAAGTCCCCGCAGCAATGTTCCAATATCTAGTGGAAAACCTTCCCAGAAGAGTGGAGGCTGTTATAGCAGCAAAGAGGAGACCAGCTCCATATTAATACCCATGATTTTGGAATGAGATGTTCGACAAGCAGGTGTCCACATACTTTTGGTCATGTAGTGTATGTGTTGTGATAATTGCGATGTTTGCTCTATAACCTGTTGGCTCATATGCCCTGTGACCGTGATATATGCCTAAGGCCGAGACAATAAGAAGACACAGTGGCAGAATAAATTCAACAACAAAACCCTGAGAGCAACCTCTGTCCGGTGAAGTCAACAAAGTTAATGGTTTCCGACATTTTCCGACTACTAAACAATTATTGATTTCGAACCACGGAGAGTTGCAACATTTCTTCATCATCATAGGAGTATGCTTAGTCTAATACAGTGACAACTAAAAGATACCAAAAACAATTTAGTCCAATCAACGTAAGCTAAATATGATGTGGCTGTCCATGGTTCTGATTTGTGTGTGTGTGTGTTCGTGCAAGTAGAAAAACATGTTGACTCACCCTACTCATCCTCCTCTTTCATGTTGACGAAACGGTCTTTGACACTGTCATACAGTACACGCTTTAATGTTTTGTTGTCCTAGGCTACTTCCTTTCATGGGCAACGTTAGCTAGTTAACATTAGCCTTCTACATCTAGCTACATATTGAACTTCCATCCTCTCAGTTCAGGGGCACAATGTATTTTATGGTTGGATCAGAATAGCCGTTACAATTATTGGCCAGTACGGAGAATTAAGTTGGAGAATTAAGTCCAAATCTGTATCTCCATCAATGACTAATTTACGAAAGGGTCAATTTTAGCTAGCCACCGGAGGACAACAACACAACGAGATGCAACAACTAAAGTTGTTTCTGTCGATTATGTATATCTCCTGTGTTAGGAGTGAAGCCAAATCCAAACTGGCTTCCCTTGAAACTTATTTTTTGCTGCGCCAGGACCATTCACTGTTGAGCTCACTCAGTTTAGCTCAATGCTGATTGGCTATTATTTTATACTTTTTATCAAGAGAGGCCAAATGCTCGTTGGCTTCCCTTGCATTCAATGCTACGGGCGTCAACTCTGTCGTACTCTTTATGACCAGACCGCATCAGATAGATTGCTTACACATACAGAGACAGAGGGGTGATGTTGCGCTCGTTTGGATGCTTTCTCCGGTGAGATACATTCAGCCTCTTGCGAATTGAAGGAAAATTTTGACAACACAGAGAGACGAAAGATAAATAATTGTATGTTTTTTTCTTGGTCCATTTTTTGGGGAAGCCTGGCTTCCCTTGGCCTCAATGAATACATGACACTGTATATACAGTATGGAATTAAAAGTCTCATTAAAGTTTGGCTACATTTTCAGGCCCTCCCTTATGTCAGCATCGGTCTGGACATGACAGGCTGTAGCCAATACGGCAAATTATTTATGTAGATTTACATACACTTATGTTTTTGTTGAATAGCTAGTGTTTTTTGGTTTTCAAATACATTTTATTGGCTATTTCGGTGAATGGACTTGGTGCCCTAGCACAGTGGTTCCCAAACTGTGGGGCGTGCCCCGATGGGTTGGCAGAGGGGGCATCCCCCCCCCCCCCCAAAAAAAAAGGTTTTAAAGGAACTCAGTCCGGCTTTAAACTTACTCTGGAAAGTTATAATAGTAGGATCATCCTACTAAGATGCAATTTCGAAATTGGGTAGTGCATGATGGAATGATGGCGCTGGAGCCGTCTTATCGGCTCTTGACCAACCATGCTATTTTGTTTGTTTTTTCACGTTGTTCGTAACGTGCTACCATCTCTTATGACCGAAAAGAGCTTCTGGACATCAGAACTGCGATTACTCACATTAGACAAAGAGTTTTTCTTCAATGAGTCGGACGGGAGGGATATACAACAGACACCTGACCAGGCCCAGATCCCCGTAATTCGCTGGAGAAGGAAACAGAGATTTCACAAAAAAAGTTCAGGGTGCCTTGTAAGGTTTAGGCCGACGAGTGGCTAATCTGCCTTTGCCTTCCGTCCTGCTAGCTAACGTTCAATCGCTGGAAAATAAATAGGATGAACTGAAAGCACGTATATCCTACCAACAGGACATTACAAAACTGTAATATCTTATGTTTCACCCAGTCGTGGCTGAACGACGACATTAAGAACATACAGCTGGCAGGCTATACACTCTAATGGCAGATAGAACAGCAGCCTCTGGTAAGACACGGGGCAAGGGTCTATGCATACGTAAACAACAGCTGGTGCACGATATCTAAGGAAGTCTCAAGGTTTTGCTCGCCTGAGGTAGAGTATCTCATGATAAGCTGTAGACCACAATATCTACCTAGAGAGTTTTCATCTATATTTTTTGTAGCTGTCTACATACCACCACAGACCAATGCTGGCACTAAAATCGCACTCAATGAGCTGTATACCGCCCTAAGCAAACAGGAAAATGCTCATCCAGAGGCGGCACTCCTAGTGGCCGCGGACTTTAATGCAGGGGAACTTAAATCAGTTTTACCTCATTTCTATCAGCATGTTAAATGTGCAAACAGAGGGAAAACATTTCTAGACCACCTTTACTCCACACACAGAGACGCGTACAAAGCTCTCCCTCGCCCTCCATTTGGCAAAGCTGACCATAATTCTATCCTCCTGATTCCTGCTTACAATCAAAAATGAAAGCAGGAAGCACCAGTGAATCGGTCTATAAAAAGTGGTCAGATGAAGCAGATGCTAAACTACTGGACTGTTTTGCTAGCACAGAGTGGAATATGTTCCGGGATTCTTCCGATGGCATTTAGGCGTACACCACATCAGTCACTGGCTTTATCAATAAGTGCACTGAGGATGTCGTCCCCACAGTGACTGTACGTACATACCCCAAAAGCCATATTACAGGCAACATTCAAGCGAAGAGCTAGACGGGTAAGCAGCTGCCGCGCTACAAGGAGCGGGACTGCTAAACCCGGAAGCTTATAAGAAGAATCCCGGCTATGCCCTCCGACAAACCATCAAGACGGCAAAGCAATCAGATGACAGGACTACAGATCGAACGAACTAACAATCAGGCCTCCGATGCTCGTCGGATGCGGATTTGAGTGGTCCTGGATTTACATTTACTATGTACGTCTAAGTCCTCCGTCAACCAGTCTGGATCAGGACAAAGGACGGCATGTTAGAACCAGGTCACATAAACAGAGCTTACATGAGCGTGTTTTGTTTAATGGTGCCTGTTGTGTGTAATGAGAGATTATTAGCACGATGCTGACATGATAACCTGGTGACAGTCACAAGCTTTGAGCTAAATTTCATCTACAAGCCTATCATGACAGTTCACATTTTCCCTTGTTTAAACTGAAATATATTTTTTTAATGCCTTTATTCTTTCAAAAGTTCTTCCAAAAGTAGTGTTATGTATGAGTAAATGTTTGATATACCTGTAAAATAATTAAAATAACAATGTACATAAAGTTGTATTTTCTTCAAGAAAATCTAAATCACCATTTTTCCTGCCACTTTATTAATGTTTACAATCGAGGATTGTCTACATGAGGCCTGTGAATTGAAATGATTGCACGTCTATATGAAAAAATGAGATTTAGTTACACAATGAGTTTGTGTTTATGAACTTTGCAAACAAACACTTCTATAACTCCCTCCACATCCTTTAGTGACTGACTGTTTGTCATAATGGCACACTTAATTTTTATTTGACAGTCCACTTAGCAGGACCAGTGACATCTGGCGCACATCCTCTACTTCGAGAAGTATTTAGTATTTTATTAGGATCCCCATTAGCTGTTGCCAAGGCAGCACCTACTGTTCCTGTGGCCCAAACAGAAAATAAACATGACATCATACAAAACATTTCTCCATTATTACATTACCATTTTCAATACATTACTAAGAATAATGTGTGGGTATCAGCATGTTATAATAGGGAAAAACATTTCTAGACCCTTTACTCCACACACAGAGGACGCGTACAAAGCTCTCCCTCGCCTTCCATTTGGCAAAGCTGACCAAATATTCTATCCTCCTGATTCCTGCTCACAATCAAAAATGAAAGGAGGAAGCACCAGTGACTCGGTCTATAAAAAGACTCGGTGTATAAAAAAAGACTTGATGTATAAAAAAGTGGTCAGATGAAGCAGATGCTAAACTACTGGACTGTTTTGCTAGCACAGAGTGGAATATGTTCCGGGATTCTTCCGATGGCATTTAGGAGTACACCACATCAGTCACTGGCTTTATCAATAAGTGCACTGAGGATGTCGTCCCCACAGTGACTGTACGTACATACCCAACCAGAAGCCATGGATTACAGGCCCAACATTCAACTGAGCTAACGGGTAGAGCTGCCGCTTTCAAGGAGCGGGACTCTAACCCGGAAGCTTACAAGAAATCCCGCTATGCCCTCCGACAAACCATCAAACCGACAAAGCATCAATACAGGACTAAGATCGAATCGTACTACATAGGCTCCGACGCTCTTCGGATGTGGCAGGGCTTGCAAACCATTACAGACTACAAAGGGAAGCACAGCCGAGAGCTGCTCAGTGACACGAGCCTAACAGACGAGCTAAATATGCTCGCTTCGAGGCAAGTAACACTGAAACATGCATGAGAGCATCAGCTGTTCCGGACGACTGTGTGGTCACGCTCTCCGCAGCCGATTGACTACAGCTCAGCGTTCAACACCATAGTGCCCTCAATGCTCATCACTAAGCTATGGACCCTGGGACTAAACACCTCCCACTGCTACTGGATCCTGGACTTCCTGACGGGCCGCCTCCAGGTGGTAAGGGTAGGTAACAACACATCTGCCACACTAATCCTCAACATGGGGGCCCCTCAGGGGTGAGTGCTTAGTCACCTCCTGTACTTCCTACCACTGTTGTGTCATCAGCAAACTTAATGATGGTGCTGGAGTCATGCCTGGCCGTGTACAACTCCAGCACCATCATTAAGTTTGCTGATGACAACAGTAGGCCTGATCACCGACAACGATGAGACAGCCTATAGGGAGGAGGTCAGAGACCTGACCGTGTGGTGCAAGGACAACAACCTGTCCCTTAACGTGATCAAGACAAAGGAGATGATTGTAGACTACAGGAAAAGGAGGTATTCATTGACTAAAAACACCAGTCTCAACGTTAACAGTGAAGAGGCGACTCCGGGATGCTGGCCTTCTAGGCAGAGTTGCAAAGAAAAAGCCATATCTCAGACTGGCCAATAAAAAGAAAAGTTTAAGATGGCCAAAAGAACACAGACACTGGACAGAGGAACTCTGCCTAGAAGGCCAGCATCCCGGAGTCACCTCTTCACTGTTGACGTTGAGACTGGTGTTTTGCGGGTACTATTCAATGAAGTGCCAACGTGCCTTTGGAACACAAGAGTGATGGTTGCTGATAATGGGCCTCTGTACGCCTATGTAGATATTCCATAAAAAAATCTGCCGTTTCCAGCTACAATAGTCATTTACAACATTAACAATGTCTACACTGTATTTTCTGAACAACCCATCCCGGATCCGGGATAATTGTCATCAGCAACGCTGAATAGCATAGCGCCACAGTCAAATAATATTACTAAAAATATTTATAATCATGCAATCACAAGTGAAATATACCAAAAAATCCCTGCTGCAGTGTGTGCAAACCTGGTCAAGAACTACAGAAACGTATGATCTCTGTAATTGCAAACAAGGTTTCTGTACCAAATATGAAGTTTTGCTTTTCTGATGTACTAAATACTTATGTCATGCAATTAAAATGCAAATTAATTACTTAAAAATCATACAATGTGATTTTCTGGATTTTGTTTTAGATTCCGTCTCTCACAGTTGAAGTGTACCTATGATAAAAATGACAGACCTCTACATGCTTGTAAGTAGGAAAACCTGCAAAATCGCAGTGGTATCAAATACTTGTTCTCCCCACTGTATATTCGATAATATATTCAACCGGAGTGTTGGTTTTCAATTGGACGCGGAGAAACAATGGCAGCCTTTCTCTGTTGCGCACAACTCACTCTGAGAGCCCCCACCTACCACTTACGCAATGTGATCTTCACGCTCTATTTTCAAAATAAAAGCTGAAACTTTGTCTAATGACT
>NC_036842.1:17412189-17415141 GCF_002910315.2 Salvelinus sp. IW2-2015
ACACAGCTTAGCTTGTTGTTAATCCACCTATGGTGTCAGATTTTGAAAATATATTTTACAGCGAAAGAAATCCAAGCTTTTGTGAGTGTAGTTTTCAATGTACATCAGCTAACCCCAAATTAGCATAGTCACGAAAGCGTGAAAAACAATAAAATTCATCGCTTACCTTAGATAATCTTCAGACGTTTCCGTTGACACCTTAGGGAAGCCATAGAAAAAGGAATCTGGTTGATATCCCTTTAAATGCACGTTAGGCATGCATAAGAACAGAGAGGTTTCAAAAAAGAGGCACTTCCTGATTGGATTTTCCTCCGGTCTTCGCCTGCAATATCAGTTCTGTTAAACTCACAGACAATATTAAGACAGTTTTGGAAACTTTAGAGTGTTTTCTATCCTAATCTGACAATTATATGTATATTCTAGTTTCGGGGGCTGAGAAATAGGCAGTTTCAAATGGGTACGTTTTTTAGCCAAAAACGAAAATACTGCCCCCTAGCCTTAAGAAGTTTTAATGCACAAAAAAAAAAAAAAACTTTCAAAAACAAGGACTAAGTGACTTAAACTTTTGAACGGTAGTGTAAGTAAGAGCTACTGAATGTCATTTTTGGTGAGTTTGGACATTTACAAGCGAATGTGAACAAGAAACATTGTGCAAATTAACCAAATATTGATGCATGCTTGTTTGAAGGAAGAACAGTACTGGCTCTGGAGCAGCATGTGTAGGCTACACCTGTGTCTGTATAGAGTATGTGTAGAGTCTGGAGTTGCTAGGGCAACGGGCCTGCCTGCTGTGCTCTGAGCGGAGAGGAGAAGATGGGGAGAGGAGAAGATGGGCCGAGAACAGAGGAGAAAAAATGCAAGGAAATCAAGATGGTGGCAGCTGTTCAAATAACTCATCCAAAGGGCTTTGACTTCTTAAACATGGCAGAAAGCTAACACAATATGATGCACCGTCACCTTACTAATTCAGCCACATACGCAGATTAACTAGCAAATTCAATTTAAGGGTTGCATTAATGCAGAATTCAGTGCTTTCACACAGGAAAGAAAGATCGAACGCATAAGAAATATCTTGCAGACTAATTTCGTGCTTCAGTTGCACTTCACTCAGATGATAATTCCTGAACATGCATTCTTATCAGCAGACAGCGCTCTGACTGATGTGGAGCTACTTCACTCCAGTTCTTTCCTTGGTGAAGCCAGCCTACTTTTCTCCAGTAAAATGCAAGATTAACTTTAAGCAAAACATTAATGATAAACATTAGAAATATGATGGCCATGCATCGTTTTTGAAAAAAATATCTTGCTTTTTCACTGTAAGCTAATTTACTTGTGTTGCTGCCAGCCAAATAGCGTTGAACTCCTGTTGTCATCTGATATAAATTAAACTATTTTCTGCCGAATGTGTTGCACTAATGTATTTTCTGTGAAGGAAAACTATAGTTGCACGTCCCTGATCACTCTGTTGAAGCAAAAAAACACTGTTGACTTTCAATATAAAAAGCAACCCCTGTCAATACACAGCTGGACTTAACAGCTCCCGCTTTCTCCCATTGTACTATTTACAAACAAAAACGTGACTGGCTCAACTGTTCTGGGGAACTATGGTAAGGGAAATGAAGAACGCGATCTGATTTTTCTCCTACCGTATTGCACAAGTTGACTGCAGGTATTTACTTAAAAGGTAGCTACAAATATTGAAATGTATTTCAAAACTTCAAAGACATAGTTTCAAAGGTATTGACAGTATTGAAAAGCCATCTCCTGTCTATTTCCAAATACCATGGTATATGGTATATACGATATACTGCCCAAGCCTAGTAGTTTGTGAGCTAGAATATGAACATCCTGACAGTCTGAGGCAGGATACTCTGCAATCATCCTACTCCAACTATTGGCAGGGATAATGTGGCCTTTCTTATTTGTCAGTATGAATGCAATGTGTGGGTCCTGTCTTGATGACTGTATTAGATTTACACTCATTGTCCTATAGATTTTTGTAGTCAAATTATTACTTGGAATAAACTAAAAGCTAAAACGCTCCTTGCCCCAGTGTTGTGCCGAAAAGCTCCCCCCTGCCAGAATCCCCCCCCCCCGAGAGAAGATCTGTAAGCTAATTTACTTGTGTTGCTGCCAGCCAAATAGCGTTGAACTCCTGTTGTCATCTGATATAAATTAAACTATTTTCTGCCGAATGTGTTGCACTAATGTATTTTCTGTGAAGGAAAACTATAGTTGCACGTCCCTGATCACTCTGTTGAAGCAAAAAAACACTGTTGACTTTCAATATAAAAAGCAACCCCTGTCAATACACAGCTGGTTAACAGCTCCCGCTTTCTCCCATTGTACTATTTACAAACAAAAACGTGACTGGCTCAACTGTTCTGGGGAACTATGGTAAGGAAATGAAGAACGCGATCTGATTTTTCTCCTACCGTATTGCACAAGTTGACTGCAGGTATTTACTTAAAAGGTAGCTACAAATATTGAAATGTATTTCAAAACTTCAAGACATAGTTTCAAAGGTATTGACAGTATTGAAAAGCCATCTCCTGTCTATTTCCAAATACCATGGTATATGGTATATACGATATACTGCCCAAGCCTAGTAGTTTGTGAGCTAGAATATGAACATCCTGACAGTCTGAGGCAGGATACTCTGCAATCATCCTACTCCAACTATTGGCAGGGATAATGTGGCCTTTCTTATTTGTCAGTATGAATGCAATGTGTGGGTCCTGTCTTGATGACTGTATTAGATTTACACTCATTGTCCTATAGATTTTTGTAGTCAAATTTATTTGGAATAAACTAAAAGCTAAACACGCTCCTTGCCCCAGTGTTGTGCCGAAAAGCTCCCCCCTGCCAGAATCCCCCCCCCCCCCCTTCTCGTGAACGCGCACACACTCAATTCTTCATTGCTGCGACTTGCTTGCTAGTTGAGATTTCTGA
>NC_036842.1:17415400-17459961 GCF_002910315.2 Salvelinus sp. IW2-2015
GTGAACGCCACCACACTCAATTCTTCATTGCTGCGACTTGCTTGCTAGTTGAGATTTCTGATCAGGTTCGGCTTTTCTGATCAGGTTCGGCTGCATTTCATTTTATTTATTATGTCAGTTTGAAAGCGGGGGAGGCACTAGTAATGTCTGCAGTTTTCAGATTGGCTATTTGTTTCATGTGTGATAGTCTATAAATAAATCTCTTTGCAAAAATGCGTCATCTCTCCCATGTCTTATTCGACTAGTAGTTGTTCTGAAATGCTTATTGCTTGCCTACATTTTTCTCCCTCCTCTATATTTAAAATAACACACATACAGTTGAAGTCGGAAGTTTACATACACCTTAGCCAAATACATTTAAACTCAGTTTTTCACAATTCCTGAAATGTAATCCTAGTAAAAACTCCCTGTCTTAGGTCAGTTAGGATCAACACTTTATTTTAAGAATGTGAAATGTCAAAATAATAGTAGAGAGAATTATATATTTTAGCTTTTATTTCTTTCATCACATTCCCAGTGGGTCAGAAGTTTACATACACTCAATTAGTATTTGGTAGCATTGCCTTTAAATTGTTTAACTTGGGTCTACCGTTTCAGGTAGCCTTCCACAAGCTTCCCACAATAAGTTTTGTGAATTTTGGCCCATTCCTCCTGACAGAGCTTGTGTAACTGAGTCAGGTTTGTAGGCCTCCTTCCTCGCACACGCTTTTTCAGTTCTGCCCACAAATTTTCTATAGGATTGAGGTCAGGGCTTTGTGATGGCCACTCCAATACCTTGACTTTGTTGTCCTTAAGCCATTTTGCCACAACTTTGGAAGTATGCTTGGTGTCATTGTCCATTTGGAAGACCGATTTGCGACAAAGCTTTAACTTCCTGACTTATATCTTGAGATGTTAATTCAATATATTCACGTAATTTTCCTCCCTCATGATGCCATCTATTTTGTGAAGTGCACCAGTCCCTCCTGTAGCAAAGCACCTCCACAACATGATGCTGCCACCCCCGTGCTTCACGGTTGGGATGGTGTTCTTCGGTTGCAAGCCTTCCCCTTTTTCCTCCAAACATAATGATGGTCATTATGGCCAAACAGTTATATTTTTGTTTCATCAGACCAGGGGACATTTCTCCAAAAAGTACAATCTTTGTCCCCATGTGCATTTGCAAACCGTAGTCTGGCTTTTTTTATGGCGGATTTTGGAGCAGTGGCTTCTTCCTTGCTGAGCGGCCTTTCAGGTTATGTCGATATAGGATCGTTTTACTGTGGATATAGATACTTTTGTACCTGTTTCCTCCAGCATCTTCACAAGGTCCTTTGCTGTTGTTCTGGGATTGATTTGCACTTTTCGCACCAAAGTACGTTCATCTCCAGGAGGCAGGTATGACGGCTGCGTGGTTCCATTGTGTTTATATTTGTGTACTATTGTTTGTATAGATGAACGTGGTACCTTCATGCGTTTGGAAATTGCTCCCAAGGATGAACCAGACTTGTGGAGGTCTACAATTGTTTTTCTGAGGTCTTGGCTGATTTCTTTTGATTTTCTCACGATGTCAAGCAAAGAGGCACTGATTTTGAAGGTAGGCCTTGAAATACATCCACACATCCATACATCCTCCAATTGACTCAAATTATATCAATTTGCCTATCAGAAGCTTCTAAAGCCATGACATCATTTTCTGGAATTTTCCAAGCTGTTTAAAGGCACAGTCAACTTAGTGTATGTAAACTTCTGACCCACTGGAATTGTGATACAGTGAATTATAAGATTATAAGTGAAATAATCTGTCTGTAAACAATTGTTGGAAAAATTACTTGTGTCATGCACAAAGTAGATGTCCTAACCGACTTGCCAAAACTATAGTTTGTTAACAAGAAATTTGTGGAGTGGTTGAAAAACGAGTTTCAACGACTCCAACCTAAGTGTATGTAAACTTCCGACTTCAACTGAACATGAATTATTAATTTTGGTTGCCTATCCTGACGTGAAGTTTGTTTTATAGAAAGTATTTGACTCTGATGTGTGCCACAGAAAGTATTTGACTCTAGCCACAAAATTAGAAGGTGGGAGGAGGATTTCGGCAAGGCCATTTTCTTGCCTGCCGAAATTCTCCCCCCCCCTTCTATCTTGGGACTGCAAGGCCTGGCATACTTCAGAATTATTTTTGGTGACCTATCATGCCCTCTGATGTGTGCCACATGAAGTATTAGACTCTAGTCACAAAAGGAAGTCATTATTTCAGCAATAATAGTTTTCAGAGCCCTCTACTGTTCTCTCTACCCATCCCTCAATCCCCCATCTCGACTGCCGAACACCGCCCGAACAAGGAGAGGGACCGACTTCGGCGGAAGTCGTGACAGTACCCCCCCCCCCTTGACGGGCGGCCCCAGCAGCGCTGGACCTCGCGGCACCGACCTCGGGGACGACCCGGAGGGCGAGGCGCAGGGCGATCCGGATAGAGACGGTGGAAATCTCGCTGCAGAGAAGGATCCAACATCTCCTCCACCGGAACCCAGCATCTCTCGTCCGGACCATACCCCTACCAGTCCACGAGGTACTGAAGGCCCCTCGCCCGACGTCTCGCATCCAGTATGGAACGAATGGAGTACGCCGGCACCCCCTCGATGTCCAGAGGGGGCAGAGGAACCTCCCGCACCACAGACTCCTGGAGTGGGCCAGCCACCACCGGCCTGAGGAGACACATGGAACGAGGGGTTAATAAGGTAATTGGGGGGAAGCTGTAACCTATAACATACCTTGTTCACTCTCCTCAGGACTTTAAATGGCCCCACAAGCCGCGGACCCAGCTTCCGACAGGGCAGGCGAAGGGGCAGGTTTCGGGTCGAGAGCCAGACCCGATCCTCTGGTGCGAACACCGGGGCCTCACTGCGGTGACGGTCTGCGCCCACTTTCTGGCGCAGCACGGCGCGCTGAAGATGGACATGAGCAGCGTCGGAACCAGTCATCCACCGCAGGAGCCTCGGTCTGACTCTGATGCCAAGGAGCCAGAACCGGCTGATACCCCAATACACACTGGAAGGGGGTGAGGTTTGTGGCGGAGTGGCGGAGCGAGTTCTGGGCCATCTCTGCCCAGGGCACGAACGCTGCCCACTCCCCCGGCCGGTCCTGGCAATAAGACCTCAGAAACCTACCCACATCCTGGTTTACTCTCTCCACCTGCCCGTTACTCTCGGGGTGAAAACCTGAGGTAAGGCTAACCGAGATCCCCAGACGTTCCATGAACGCCTTCCAGACCCTTGAAGTGAACTGGGGACCTCGATCAGACACTATATCCTCAGGCACCCCGTAGTGCCGGAAGACGTATGTAGACAAGGCCTCCGCAGTCTGTAGGGCCGTAGGGAGACCGGGTAGAGGGAGGAGATGGCAGGACTTAGAGAAACGATCCACAACAACCAGGATAGTGGTATTTCCCTGTGAAGGAAGAAGATCAGTCAGGAAATCCACTGGCAGGTGCAACCATGGCCGTTGTGGAACGGGTAAGGGTTGTAACTTACCTCTTCTCACTAAGACAGCACACCGTCCGACCGATACCAGGATGACCAGAGGAGGGTGACGTATGGGCCCAATAGATTAGCCGGTCGCAGACAGCAGACGGAACGTATAGATGCTCAGCCGGACATTGAAGGGGAGCGGGCTCTGTACGCAACGCCTGCTCAATGTCCGCGTCCAGCTCCCACACTACCGGTGCCACCAGGCAAGAGGTCGGGAGTATGGGAGTGGGATCCATGGGCCGCTCCTCTGTATCATACAGCCGGGACAATGCGTCTGCCTTAGCATTCTGAGAGCCTGGTCTGTATGAAAGGGTAAATACAAAACGGGTGAAAAACATGGCCCACCTTGCCTGGCGAGGGTTCAGTCTCCTCGCCGCCCGGATGTACTCCAGATTACGGTGGTCAGTCCAGATCAGAAAAGGGTGTTTAGCCCCCTCAAGCCAATGTCTCCACGCCTTCAAGGCCTTGACGACAGCTCCCGGTACCCCACATCATAGTTTCGCTCCGCCGGGCTGAGTTTCTTCGAGAAGAAGGCACAGGGGCGGAGCTTCGGTGGCGTACCCGAGGGCTGAGAGGCGTACCCGAGGGCTGCCCGGAAACGGCGGGTGAACTCCTCAAACTTGTCCAACGCCGCATCTCCCTCTCTCCATACGGCGTTGGCCCACTACAGGGCTTTCCCGGTGAGGCACGAGACGAGGGCGGACACCCTCTCACGATCCGATGGAGCCGGGTGGACGGTGGCCAGAAAAAGGTTTAATTGCAGTAAAAACCCCTGGCAGTTCGAAGCCCTCGTCCTCGGGCAAGGAGAGACAGATCCCACTGGGTTCAGGCGGGAAAGGGGCACTCAAGAGAGACCCCGGTTGTGCTGGTGGAGGCGCTGGAAGAACTCCCTGTCTCTCCCAGCGGTCCATTGTCTGGACAACGCGATCCATAGCAATGCCAAGATGGTGAAGCATAACTGCATGCTCCTGGATGCGCTCCTCCACCTCAATGGCTGGGATACCCTCTCCTGCTGACTCCATAGTAAGGTCAGAGATTCCGTAATGTGGTGCGTGCTGGTGGCAGGGAAGTCAAGCGCAGGAGAATGAACTTGGTAAAAACGGAGCTGTTTAATAAACATCAAAACCCCCGAAAACCAAAGTATACAAAATAACAAATAGAGGGTGCAAAACCCGTCGCACACCAGAATAAACAATAAACACCTACACACAGCAAACGATCTCCGACAAGGACATGAGGGGAAACAGAGGGTTAAATACACAACATGTAATTGATGGGATTGGAACCAGGTGTGTAGGAAGCCAAGACAAAACCAATGGAAAATGAAAAATGGATCAATGATGGCTAGAAGCCGAACACCGTCCGAACAAGGAGAGGGACCAACTTCGGCGGAAGTCGTGACATGTACTCTGGGCGAACAAGAAAGTTCAAATATATAAGTCAACTTGAGTGCATATCCATAATCACAGTAAACTTATAATAATAGAAAAAAATAAGAAAAAAATAAATACATGTATAATAATATAATAAACAAAACTATGACTGAATGTGCCTCGATGAAGAATCCCTTCCCCCTCAATAGGACACCCCCAGCACCTCCACCCTCCCCATCAACCTCCCCCCACCCATCAACCACAAAACACAATAATGATAATAATAATAGAAAATAAAATATATACCAAGATATATATACACATACATGTACAGTAGATATACATAAACATATTCACAGGACACTCAACTTATCTCTTATCTCTGTCACCTACATCAGATATGCAGGTAACATTTCCACCTGGATGACAGCACATAATCAGCAAGACGGAGATGCTCTTCATCCGAGGGAATGCCTGCCCATTCTCAGATGTTAGATAATCCCAGATGATCACGTCATTTACATTCCAGCCCTTGTCAACTCCAGATTTGACTACTTCAACTCACACCCTGCTGGAATCCCTGCATTCTCAGATTCCCCTGTTATTAATCTCTATATTGTAATCAATAGTGTTTCAGAATGCTGTACTTTTACTAACATATATGTTCAGATCATTCCTGAGAGAAGGGGTGTAAAATGTCCAGATGGGCGTGTGGTACCCTTCCTCACCCATGCCAACAAGATGTTACTTCTTGTGGGGTCTTTGCCTTGAAAGTAAGTATGAGAGTATAAGTAATATACAATTAACCTACTGAAAGTATACTGACTAAAAGGCTAAACAGAACTGTCAAATTATATTACAGCTGCGTCGTTGTATACTTGCGAATTAGAATCTTAAGTGTAACATAATTTTGTTGGGGGAAACTGAAATTGCCATCAATTTTTTCCCCCAGTTTGCTGAATGTGTTCTGAAGGAGGAGTCAATTTTCTTTTAAAATACGGACAAAGTTAACATCATGAGAGAAGAAATAGCAGTCACTCTCCTCCAAAACACTGGTATGTTCAATTTCTAATTTAATATAATTGTAGATAAAAAAAAAAAAAAACATTTATATGGATCTTTCAAGTCAGGATAGGCAACGGAAAGAAATTAATAATGAATGTATGTGTGTTATATTAAACATAGAGGGAGTAAAATGTAGGCAAGCAATAAACATTTCAGAACAACTACTAGTCGAATAAGACATGGGAGAGATGACGAATTTTGGCAAAGAGATTTATTTATAGACTATTACACTTGAAACAAATAGCCAAACTGAAAATTGCAGATATTACTAATACCTCCCCCACGATCAAACCAACATACAAATAAAATGAAACGCAGCCTAATACGGAACGCAAACCGGCTGTCACGACACGCAGGTTAAAATATCAAAACAATCTCTGAACCAATTATATTAATTTGGGGACAGGTCAAAAACATTAAACATTTATGGAAATTTAGCTAGTTAGCCTGCACTTGCTAGCTAATGTGTCCTATTTAGCTAGCTTGCTGTTGCTAGCTAATTTGTCCTGGGATATAAACATTGAGTTGTTATTTTACCTGAAATGCACATGGTCCTCTACTCTGCCAATTAATCCACACATGAAACGGTTAACCAAATCGTTTCTAGTCATCTCTCTTCCTTCCAGGCTTTTTTTTCTCTAGTGACTTTATATTGCAATTGGCAACTTTCATAAATTAGGTGCATTACCGCCACTGACCTAGTTCGTCTTTCAGTCACCCAAGTGGGTATAACCAATGAGGAGATGGGAGAGGCAGGACTTGCACCGGTGATCTGCGTCAGAAATATAACTGATTTCTATTGTAGCCCTTGGCAACGCAGACGCTCGTTGGCGCGTGCAAGCAGTGTGGGTGCAATAATTGAATAACATAGATTTCTACATTTATTTTGCAATGCGAGCGGTGCGGTCAGCCTGTAACGTGATCAGAAATCTCAACAAGCAAGTAAGACGTAACAATGAAGATTTGAGTGCGTACGGGTTCACGCGAAGGGGAGAATTCTAGCAGGGGGAGCTTTTCGGCACAACACTGTGTTGACATGCTAACTAGTGATAAAGCTATCTGTTCTTGTTAGCTAGCAACATATCTATTTGTTGTAACTAGCTAGCAAGCTAGTTACTTTACTAAAGTTGCGGAGTTCTACTACTTTTCGAGAACTGAATTGTTACATAACAAATAAATACAAAATACTTTACTTGATAGCAGTTTGTCGGACGGAGATCGCTCTCGCGATGTCACCAGCTGTATAATACCTTAGATACGGATAACGTGATTGGCAGACATGACCAGCAGAGACAGTACCATGGATAGTATACAAGTTTTGATTGGTTTACAGTTTAGTACACTGCGGCGTGTGCCTGTTCGGCTAATGAACACAAAAGTTCGTATTTTAATAACATGTGCAAGAATTGACGTTGCCAAGAAACGGAAATGTGCTCAGAATAAATAAATATACATATGTAAAAAAAAAAAAAAAAAAATAGCTCCTCCCTCGACAGAGATAGATCTGGAAAACTAAAACAGCTTGCTATGGCCCATCATAGAGGGCTCTCCTACTCTAAATGAAATGCTGCAGATGTGCAAGGCAGGGTTTTCCTAGTTATGCAGTTGGTCAAATTAATTTGAAATCATGCATTCAATCAATTGATAATCAATATATAAAATTCTAATATTTACATGATCATATCATAATACAGATTTTTTTTTTTCACCTTTATTTAACCAGGTAGGCTAGTTGAGAACAAGTTCTCATTTGCAACTGCGACCTGGCCAAGATAAAGCATAGCAATTTGACACATACAACAACACAGAGTTACACATGGAATAAACAAAACATACAGTCAATAATAAATACAGTAGAAAAATAAGTCTATACAATGTGAGCAAATGAGGTGAGATAGGGGAGGTAAAGGCAAAAAAAGGCCATGTTGGCGAGGTAAATACAATATAGCAAGTAAAACACTGGAATGGTAGATTTGCAGTGGAAGAATGTGCAAAGTAGAAATAGAAATAATGGGGTGCAAAGGAGCAAAATAAATAAATACAGTAGGGGAAGAGGTAGTTGTTTGGGCTAAATTATAGATGGGCTATGTACAGGTGCAGTAATCTGTGAGCTGCTCTGACAGCTGGTGCTTAAAGCTAGTGAGGGAGATAAGTGTTTCCAGCTTCAGAGATTTCGTTCGTTCCAGTCATTAGCAGCAGAGAACTGGAAGGAAAGACGACCAAAGGAGGAATTGGCTTTGGGGGTGACCAGTGGAATATACCTGCTGGAGCGCGTGCTACGAGTGGGTGCTGCTATGGTGACCAGTGAGCTGAGATAAGGGGGGGCTTTACCTAGCAGAGACTTGTAGATAACCTGTAGGCAGTGGGTTTGGCGACGAGTATGAAGCGAGGGCCAACCAACGAGAGCGTACAGGTCGCAATGGTGGGTAGTGTATGGGGCTTTGGTGACAAAAGGGATGGCACTGTGATAGACTGCATCCAGTTTGTTGAGTAGAGTGTTGGAGGCTATTTTATAGATGACATCACCGAAGTCGAGGATCGGTAGGATGGTCAGTTTTACGAGGGTATGTTTGGCAGCATGAGTGAAGGATGCTTTGTTGCGATATAGGAGGCCGATTCTAGATTTAATTTTGGATTGGAGATGCTTAATGTGAGTCTGGAAGGAGAGTTTACAGTKTAACCAGACACCTAGGTATTTGTAGTTGTCCACGTATTCTAAGTCCGAGCCGTCCAGAGTAGTGATGCTGGACGGGCGAGCAGGTGCGGGCAGTGATCGGTTGAATAGCATGCATTTAGTTTTACTTGCGTTTAAGAGCAGTTGGAGGCCACGMAAGGAGAGTTGTATGGCATTGAAGCTCGTCTACAGCTTAGTTAACACAGTGTCCAAAGAGGGGCCAGAAGTATACAGAATGGTGTCGTCTGCGTAGAGGTGTATCAGAGAATCACCAGCAGCAAGAGCAACATCATTGACGTATACAGAGAAGAGAGTCGGCCCGAGGATTGAACCCTGCACCCTCATAGAGACTGCCAGAGGTCCGGACAACAGGCCCTCCGATTTGACACATTGAACTCTATCAGAGAAGTAGTTGGTAAACCAGGTGAGGCAATCATTTGAGAAACCAAGGCTGTCGAGTCTGCCAATAAGAATGTGGTGATTGACAGAGTTTGAAAGCCATGGCCAGGTCATGTACGGCTGCGCAGTAATGTCTCTTATCGTGGCGGTTATGATGTCGTTTAGGACCTTGAGCGTGGCTGAGGTGCACCCATGACCAGCTCTGAAACCAGATTGCATAGCGGAGAAGGTACGGTGGGATTCGAAATGGTCGGTAATCGTTTGTTAACTTGCCTTTCGAAGACCTTAGAAAGACAGGGTAGGATAGATATAGGTCTGTAGCAGTTTAGATCTAGAGTGTCACCACCTTTGAAGAGGGGGATGACCGCGGAAGCTTTCCAATCTTTTGGAATCTCAGACGATACGAAAGAGATGTTGAACAGACATGTTCATGTGTGGCTCAGTTGGTAGAGCATGGCGCTTGCAACGCCAGGGTTGTGGGTTCATTCCCACGGGGGGACCAGGATGAATATGTATGAACTTTCCAATTTGTAAGTCGCTCTGGATAAGAGCGTCTGCTAAATGACTTAAATGTAAATGTAGTAATAGGGGTTGCAACAATGGCGGCAGATAATTTTAGAAAGAGAGGGTCCAGATTGTCTAGCCCGGCTGATTTGTAGGGGTCCAGATTTTGCAGCTCTTTCAGAACATCAGCTATCTGGATTTGGGTGAAGGAGAAATGGTGGTGGCTTTGGCGGGTTGCTGTGGAGGGTGCACGGCAGTTGACCGGGGTAGGGGTAGCCAGGTGGAAAGCATGGCCAGCCTTAGAGAAATGCTTATTGAAATTCTCAATTATAGTGGATTTATCGGTGGTGACAGTGTTTCCTAGCCTCAGAGCAGTGGGCAGCTGGGAGGAGGTGCTCTTATTCTCCATGGACTTTACAGTGTCCCAGAACTTTTTTAAATTGACTACAGGATGCAAATTTCTGTTTGAAAAAGCTAGCCTTAGCTTTCCTAACTGCCTGTGTATATTTGTTCCTAACTTCCCTGAAAAGTTGCATATCACGGGGGCTATTCGATGCTAATGCAGAACGCCACAGGATGTTTTTGTGCTGGTCAAGGGCAGACAGGTCTGGAGTGAACCAAGGACTATATCTATTCCTAGTTCTACATTTTTTCTACATGCTTATTTAAGATGGTGAGGAAGGCACTTTTAAAGAATAGCCAGGCATCATCTACTGACGGGATGAGGTCAATGTCATTCCAGGATACCCCGGCCAGGTCGATTAGAAAGGCCTGCTCGCAGAAGTGATTTAGGGAGCGTTTGACAGTGATGAGGGGTGGTCGTTTGGTCACAGACTCATTACAGATGCAGGCAATGAGGCAGTGATCGCTGAGATCTTGATTGAAAACAGCAGAGGTGTATTTGGAGGGCGAGTTATTTAGGATGACACCAATGAGGGTGCCTGTGTTTACGGATTTGGAGTTGTACCTGGTAGGTTCATTGATCATTTGTGTGAGATTGAGGGCATCAAGCTTAGATTGTAGGATGGCCGGGGTGTTAAGCATGCCCCAGTTTAGGTCACCTAGTAGCACAAGCTCAGAAGATAGATCAATTCACATATGGTATTGAGGGCACAGGGGGGGTCTATAGCAAGCGGCAACAGTGAGAGACTTGTTTCTGGAAAGGTGCATTTTTAGAGGTAGAAGCTCAAATTGTTTGGGTACAGACTTGGATAGTAATAAAGAACTCTGCAGGCTATCTTTGCAGTAGATTGCAACACCGCCCCCTTTGGTAGTTCTATCTTGGCAGAAAATGTTATAGTTAGCGATGGAGATCTCAGGGTTTTTGGTGGTTTTCCTAAGCCAGGATTCAGACACAGCTAAGACATCCGGGTTGGCAGAATGTGCTAAAGCAGTGAGTAAAACAAACTTAGGAAGTAGGCTTCTAATGTTAACATGCATGAAACCAAGGCTTTTACGGTTACAGAAGTCAACAAATGAGAGCACCTGGGGATTATACACATCTAGATGTGTATAAGAGACAGGAAATAAGACAGTAATCATTAACCAGGACAATAATGGACGAGGCATATTGATATTAGAGAGAGGCATGCGTAGCCAAGTGAACATATGGATCCAGTGAGTGGTTGGGCTGAATGGGTACACGGCGATTCAGACAGTTAGCAGGCCGATGCTAACAAGCTAACAGTTAGTAGGCCGGGGCTAAACAAGCTAGCAGTTAGCAGACCGGGGCAGGCAAGCTAGCAGTTAGCAAACCGGGGCAGGCAAGCTAGCAGTTCTGTCTCTTATACACATCTAGATGTGTATAAGAGACAGCTCTAGAAACGATTAAACCAGGTGATGTCATCACATATGACATCACCTGGTTGTCATATGTGCTCGCCTCCCTACCTCTGAGGAAGTACAGTTCCCGCTCAGCCCAGTCAAAACTGTTCGCTGCTCTGGCACCCCAATGGTGGAACAAACTCCCTCACGACGCCAGGTCATCGGAGTCAATCACCACCTTCCGGAGACACCTGAAACCCCACCTCTTTAAGGAATACCTAGGATAGGATAAAGTAATCCTTCTAACCCCCCCCCRTAAAAGAGTTAGATGCACTATTGTAAAGTGGTTGTTCCACTGGATATCATAAGGTGAATGCACCAATTTGTAAGTCGCTCTGGATAAGAGCGTCTGCTAAATGACTTAAATGTAATGTAAATGGAACAACATGGTTGGTTAAGGCATATTGAGAAGGGCTAGAGGCTCTACAGTGAAATAAGACAGTAATCATTAACCAGGACAATAATGGACGAGGCATATTGATATTAGAGAGAGGCATGCGTAGCCAAGTGAACATATGGATCCAGTGAGTGGTTGGGCTGAATGGGTACACGGCGATTCAGACAGTTAGCAGGCCGATGCTAACAAGCTAACAGTTAGTAGGCCGGGGCTAAACAAGCTAGCAGTTAGCAGACCGGGGCAGGCAAGCTAGCAGTTAGCAAACCGGGGCAGGCAAGCTAGCAGTTAGCAGACCGGGGTAGGCAAGCTAGCAGTTAGCAGACCGGGGCAGGCAAGCTAGCAGTTAGCAGACCGGGGCTAGCAGTTAGCAGACTGGAGCTAGCAAGTTAGCCTTTGGGGGACGTCGCGATGGGGGTAAGTCTGTTTTTGCCTCATTGTGCGCTGACGTCGATAGACCAGTCGTGGAATTAGTAGGGTTCCAGGTAGCTCTAGGTAGCTAGCAGGCCAGCAGAATGGGCCTTCAGCGGGCGTAGCGCCTGAGGGGCCTGTTGGAGTCCTCGGGCAGATTATGTCGGTATTCCAGTCGTAGAGGATCGGCGGGGTTCCGTGCCCCGTACCGGCAGTAGAAGGGGTACGGATATTGTAGCCCAGGAGTGGGCTTCGGTGGTAGCACAGGAGCCCTGGCCGGGCTAGCTTCAGGCTAACTGGTGCTTGCTCCGGGATGGAAACGCTAGCCAGGAGTGGTCACCCGGGATTGTGGTTAGCCAGTTGCGAAGATCCAGATGAAAATGTTCCGAGTTTGCGGTAGGAATCCGGGGATATGGAGAGAATTAGGTCCGTTATGCTCTGGTTTGAGTCACGTTGTTTCTTACTGGCGAGAGCTTTCCGAGCTAAAGGTTAGCTGATGACCGCTAGGAATGGTTTGCTAACTGATAGCTGGTAGGTAGCTGGCTAGCATCAGTTGAGGGATTCCAGATCCGAAGTAAATATAAATACTTTAGAAAAAAGCTGATCCATGGCACATTGGGTGAGGCGGGTTGCAGGTGAGTATTTAGAAGTTGAGGTTTAAGAAAAAGATGTAAAAAGATATTTACAAGGGACAGGACAAAGACGTCTGACTGCTACGCCATCTTGGATATGATTGATCAACTGTATCCAAATAATCCTAATTATTGAACATGATTGGCCAATTGTATTTCTAATAAGAAATTAGCTACTGCAACATGTTTAAAACTGAAAGTCATAATAGTCGTAGTGGATMTGTGTACACTCTGTAGGCCAAAAAGGAGTTATTCATGATTATTTAATCACGTCTTTATTAATTAAATTAAGATTTGCTAAGATTTGCTTTCTTCAAGCCATTTTTCAGTAACACAAAATAAGAAATAACACACAAAAAAACTTGGCAGCATTTTGTCTTTTAAGACATTGCAAGAGATGAAACAACAATAAAAAGAAACAGACAATGGTTTTTGAATGTTCGCTTTAGTTGTACTGTAACATGTAGTAGATCAAAATTAAAAAGATMTAATATATGTATATATTTATATATTTATATTGATATAGTAAAAAAAAWTWAAGCAGAAATGTCTGTCTCATTAATTCACAATAATCCTCTTAAAGTATTCACACGCAATAGCTTGATATATTTGAATATATATGTACACATAATAAATAAATMATATTTACATCCAAGTACACTGACTTTCTGTCTCTACCAAGAACACAGCAGGACACAACAGAAGTACATAGCAGCAAATGTTGCCCCAAGACAGAGGGTATGTGGGCCTCCATCCCTCTATACTTACACCATCCTCATATAAACCAGTCCTCTAACATTCATTCTTTCTTTAAGTCCTCACTCCTTTCACTCCTCACTTCACAAAGGCATTCTCTAAATTGCCCAGACCCATTAAAAAATATATGTCAACATATACTGTACACACTATAATGTTTAGAATAGTTTCATATATTGTAAAATGTCCCATACAGCCAAATATAATCTAGATATCTATAAAGGTAGTATATATTGACATATACATAGTTTTTTCAAATAATGGTGGGTCCTGTTCAAACAAGTACACCACATAAAACTCCATTGTCTCAAAGAATAATTCCTAAAATGCATTACTCTTCCTATAAAGTCTGAATCTCACCATGAGTATCTAACACCAAGTCTGCTGGCTCAGCTACAACCTGCTGCTAGTGATCTTAAATAGACACTTTGCTCAGATAAGCAGCTTCATTGACCAACCTTGCCATGCAAAACAAACTCGCCCATTACCTAATCACTAACATGTCCTTTTCTGTCACTTTAAGAAATATCAATAGAGACCAAAAGCATCTAGAACGTCAACAAATTACAAACTGCTTTTGGCTGTCGCCTACATAGTTTCGAAAGGAAGAAAAATGAAGAAAAAAAAATGGGAAAAAAAGAGGTCATCCTGGGATTGATCAAGCCATTCTGTGTCAGTTGTCGCCACATGGTGGCCATCCTCAGTCACTGCAGCTACTGACAGCACAGAGAAACATACATGTACAGCATCACTGGAGAGGTAGGAAACAAAGGCTTTTAAACCCAGCAATGTGCCGTTAATCATTCACAGCTGCAGTTCCATCAAATATTTGGAGATCTCCGATTGTTTTATACAACTGATCCTGTCATGCAATCCTGCCCCTTAGGGTTCTGAAGCCTCATTTCCATATCTCAACCAAGCACGCCTCTCACCAGTCCCCCCCTTACCATGATACAATGCAATACACTCCTGAAAAACACATCTCACATCCCTTAAAAACGGCTTCTGTATCCTAACCTTTTGGTTGTGTTTCCTTAGTGATTTGTGTGGTGGTGTGTTCTTATAGCACACATAAAGCCACAGGGGGAGGCTGTGTGGATGGATCTCCCCGTTTACCTGAATCATAGCTGTCTTTACCTCGTTCCTAATGTTAACAGATTATTCTAATCTGTGTACATGACCAATAAACTTTGATTGGATTTTGATTTAACCATGTGAATTAAGCAGAAGATCTGGCCTTGGACCAGTTGCACATGGCATACCATAACCACACATGCCCAACAGTCATGCCTCAAATCTGACACAACAGTAGTGTTCAATGTTGTCCTTCAAGCCCCTTTTTGTATATAGGTTGGTAAAACGGTGTTTTATTCAAACTCTGTCATACATCAGTTATTATGATGTCCTAGACTAAATCTGCAGGATAATTCCCTTGTCTATACTTTTACATTATTTGTTAACTGTAGTAGTATTGGGCTTGATTTAAATAGATTCTACAGGTTTTGTATTTCAAATCCTTTCACCCACACACTGTCTTGCTCTTTATGATATATAAATATCATGCTAACGACAATGTAACAATAGCTTTTCCAGTAGTGTGTTACTCTTGACTCCAATCTTCACCCCAACCTAAATGTTAATTTGATTGCCTCATATTGTGGACAGCAGATCAATAGATCTAAAAACCTGTATACAAGTGGGCTTGAAGAGCGGCTTTGAATACCACAGTCTAAACTGTTATTTTTCTCCCCCTTTCCCATTGGTCCTCCATGCCTCTGTCCACCATTCATAGTGCAGTGTGTCCTAGGACCGCCCCGGGGTAGCAGTGAGTAGTATAACCATTTAGGACTGTACCAAATTAATGCTATTGATACAGGTGCTATGTGGTATGGTTTAATTATTGTAAACGTTTGTATAAGCTGAATTTAACTGATCGGCAGTGTTCTGGAGGGCCATATATCTACAGCAAATAGAATCTAGATCTCTGTGGACTCTATCCTCTCCAGACGGGTGGGCACCGGCCAGGGGGGGGCCAGCTGGTGGAGGGCGGGGGGGAGATTCTTGTCCTCGGCGAGGGGAGGTGGGGAGAGAGAGAGGGAGGGTAGGGGGGTGACGGGGGCAGGCAGGGGGATGGGGGCCAGGGACTGTCGGGGTGGTGAGGTGGGCAAGGGGGTGGTGTTGGTGGAGGTGAGCTTGGAGCCCAGCTGGCCCACGCGGAGCTCCAGGGCCTGGTTCTTCTGCAGGGTCTCCACATAGCTGAGCTGCAGCTGGGCCTGGTACTTGAGCACACGCTCCTTCTCGTCCATCCACACGTGGCGCTCCTTCTTGAAAGTGAGGGCCTGCCGCTCGCGCTGCTGCCGCTCGAGACGCAGCTCGCCTTGGAGGCGCTCCAGCTGCCGACGCAGATCCCCCGCTTCCTCCCACTGCTGGTGGGCCTCCTGGCGCTGCTGGTGGATTTCCTGCCGCAATTGAGCCTCTTGAAGCTGGTGGGCCTCCTGGCGCTGGTGGGCCTCCTGGCGCTGGTGGGCCTCCTGGCGCTGAACTTTAGCTTCATCGCTCTGCAAACTCAGTATGGCATCTGGGGGAGGTACAGGGGGTGGAGGCAGGGCTGGGTAGGAGAAGGCAGAGCCCTCAGGTGGGCTGTGTGGGGAGGAAAGCCCCCCTCTGGTCCTGGATGCTTCCCTGCTTCCTCCGCCACCCCTAGCCTCGATAGCCCTATCCCTCGCACTGAGCTCACCTAGAGCCCGCTTCAGCCCCACCACCTCAGCCTCAAACATGCCCAGCTTGTCCCTCAGCAGAGAAACCTGGAGAGACACAGGGAGGGGAGCAGGAGGGTCAATCAGTAGTTAAAGGAAGAGGAAGTGAGGGTTAATTCACTTGAAGTCCTCACAAGGATAGTATAATAAGGAACATTCTGAGAAGTGGGGACATTTTGCCGGTCCTCACAATGGAAAAGGCAATTTTAGGCTTAGGGGTTAGGTTTATGGTTACAGTTAGGAGTTCGATTTTGTGTTTAAGGGAAAATGGGAATCAATTACTTGGTCCCCAACACACTTTTTTTTGTTCGCGTGCGTGTGTGTGTGTGTGTGTGTGCGTGCGTGCAAGTATTATTTGTGTCTTTCAAAGTGTATGCGAATGCCTGTATCTGTATGCATGTGACTGACCCAAGAGCGCAAAACGTTTGGTGCACAGAGCAGAACAACTCTACAAATTGTAGCTAGTGTTTCAGGTCTGTCTACCTCGGTCAGCGTCCTCTGCAGCTCCCCTTCGCAGCGCTCCAGCTCCAGGCTCTTGGTGCTGTAAGAGTCCTTGAGGCCCAGCATGGCCTCCTCCCGGTCCCTCAGCTGTGCATTGACCTCCTTCAGCTGGCCCCGCAGGGCCACCATCTCCCCCGCCCGCTGGGTCACCTCCGCCTGGCTCTCCCTCAGCTGCTGCTTCAGCAGGGAGATCTCCCCCGCCTTCTGACACACCTTGAGGGGAGGACGGGGAGGGGGGATGAAAGGTATGAAGATGGTGGAAATAGAGATCAACAAGCATTTCTCTGTCTAATGGATATGCATGTACAGTATAGGACAGCTATTGCATATTTGATCATTGGTTTTAGAAAGTACTGCCCTTTTGTCCTTTTTTGGCATGGACATCTAGTAGATGTTATGCTGGGCCCTCACTCATCTCCCTCGTATCCCACACCCAGCCACACACACCACCCCCTTAACCCCAGGTAGTCCCACCCCCCTATCTCACCTCCCACTTGGTCTCCTCCAGGCGGGGCAGAATGTCAGCCTGCTCCTTCCTGTAGTCCAGGCACTTCCTCTCCAGCTCCTCCTTCTGGGCCAGCAGTGCAGCCATCTCCTCCTGTAGGCGCCGCTTATCCAGCGACAGACGGCTGATCTGGGCCTGCAAGGCACTCTGGGAGCGCTGGGCGCGACGCGTCACCTGGGTAGAAATACTTTTAGTAGAATGGACATTCCCCATTCAAATCAACATTCGGCAGTGGGTATACCGGTGGAAACCATATTGTGTGTACCATTTGGAATAAAATTAGAGAGCAGTGATTAAATCATCTCTTTGCACAGAACTTTACTCTGCATCTGTAAACTGCTCCTTTAAGCTCATTATTTGCCTTTTCTCTGTGTTTTTCCATGCAGCCATGGCTAATGCTATTGTGCTATATGATATTGGGTATAGCCTACCACCCCACAATCTGTGAACTGAGGAGCCATTCTATACTTGTAAGATACAGTATATTCTGCAATTCTAATATCTATCTATTGTAGTTGTGTGGTCACCTGCTGCAGGCGTGAGGCATAGTTCTGCCGCAGCTCGTCCATCTGGCGCTCCCACACGCGCTGCTTCTCCTCAAACACCTGGACGATGGCCGCCTCGCTCTGGTCCAGGTTACGGCGCATGTGGAGAACCTTGCGGAGGGGAGGAGGAAGGGAACTCGGGTGTAATTAACATGTATTGTGAGCTGCTCATATTTCCATCCACTGCAGGAGGTGTTGATGGTTATTTCACAAAATGGCTGACATCCATTACCAAGGTAAGTGAATGAGGACCAGTTACTGCCCCACTAGTCTTTCATATTTCTTTGTACTTCTCATATGCAATACCAATGAATGTTGAATATCAATTGATAGCATTTTAGGTGTTCCACTATGTCTCCTTGTATTGCATTATATGAGGGTAACACACTTCACCGACAAACTGCCACCAATGTGTACCACTCCAATATCACATATCGCTACTTCCAAAACCCTCAGTACTTGAATACCTTGCACTACTATTTCAGACCCAAGGCCTAACGTATCTTACCTACTTGACCATCAGCTAATAAGAATACAGTTGTCCACTCAGAGAGTTTCAGGCACACCCAATGGTTTTAACGGTTTATTCTTAAGCCATAGACAGTATTATGTACACAGTAAAATCACTGGTACAGTTACCCATGCCTTCTACAGGTCATGCAAACTCCTCAAATAACAGATGTTTGTGATTACACTCCTCTCCATATGTACTTGGACAGTGACTCTAAAATTGTACATTTGGCTCTATACTACTCCAGCATTTTAGATTTGAGATCAAATGTTTTATATGAGGCGACAGTACAGAATGTCACCTTTTATTCAAGGGAATTTACATACATTTTACAGTTTAGAAATGAAAGCACTTGTATCTAGTACCCCCCATTTGAGGAAGTAATTTGGAAAAGTATTTGGACAAATTAACTTGAAGTGTATTAAGGTAGTCAAAAGTTTAGTATTTTATCCCATATTCGTAGCACGCAATGACTACATCAAGCTCGTCACTCGTTGGATACATTTGCAGTTTGTTTTAGTTGTGTTATATTTTGCTCAATTGGAACAGAATGGTGACTTGAGTCATTTTCTTTCTAAGTGAAAGATGTTTTCTGAACACTTCTAATTAATCCTGATAATGCCATCATTAGAGGCTACAACAAAACATGCTACCTCTCAACATTGGGCGATGCCAGCATAGCCCAAAAATATGTTTGGTGTCTCAGATTGTTCTGGCAATTCTCACATACAGCTGTAATTTCTGCCAAATATGATTCTAACATGTATTGACTCAGGGGGTTGAATACTTATCTAATCAAGATATATTATAGTGTTTTATATATTATATAATTTTTTTGCAAATGTTAGAATTGTTCTTCCACTTAGAGTATTTTGTGTAGATCGGTGACAAAAAAATTGACAATTAAATCCATTTGAATCCAACTTTGTAATTCAACAAAATGTGGAAAAAGTCCATCAATGGGTGTGAATACTTTCTGAAGGCACTGTTTAGGTATAAAAAGAGCCGAAAATTTGCACTTTCATAAAGATTTTCTCAAAAATGGTTTGTGATACAAATGTAAAAAGCATGTTAAACATCCTTCCTCCCAATAAAGTTTTTATGTGAGAATTGCCAGAACAATCTGAGATACCAAAAATGTTTTCGGGCCATGCTGGCGTGGAATAGCCCCCATTACCAATAACAGGGGAGGTTAGCATTTTTTGGCGGATATGATCTTTGAGCCTCTAGCCTCATTTTTCACGATTCATTCATGATTATCAATAATCATGTTAGCATCCACATTAATGTAGAAGTGTTCAGAAACATCTATTCTTACTCACAATCAAAGTGACTCCAAAATGACACAATACATTATTCACCATCCATTTCCTATTGCGCGAAATACAATCCCGAAACACAACCGAAACAAACTGCAAATACATGTAACGAGTTTGTGGGTCACAAGCTTGATGTAGTCATTGAGTGCAAGGAATATGGGACCAAATACTAAACTTTTGAATACTTTAATACACTTGAAGTGAATTTATCCAAATACTTATGATTTACTTAAATGGGAAGGCTAGATAAATAAAGTGCATTCATTTCTAAACAGTAAAACAGAAATGTAAGAAAATACCCTCAAAAGCTGAATTCCGTACTGTCACCTCATATGAAACATTTTATCTCAAATACAAAATGGTGGTGTATAGAACCAAATGTGAGAGTTTTGCTTCACTCTCAAAAATACATATGGATGGGAGTGTATATAAAATAACTGTATTCACTGTGCTATAGTTGTGATAATTTGTTCCCATTTAGTATCCAGGTAGAGGGAGAGGATGGATACCCCCCAGTAGTATCCATCCTCTCCCTTTTCATCCCTCCCTCTTTCTTTCCTCATCTCCCTCGCTCTCCTCACCTCTTGCTCTCTCTCCCATAGCCGGTCCTCCAGGTCCTGGATGACGTCATCGGAGGAGGGAGAGGGGCGGAGCGGCGCGGGGGCGTCACTCAGGTGGCTGAGCCTCTGATAGGACAAGGAGCTCTTCCCGGAGGAAGAGCGACCACTATCCGAGGCGCTCAGTCCGTTCTGGTATCCACTATTACCGCCGCTACCGCTAATGCCACCAGGCTTGTCCAACTTCTCCGGGGCCCCCGTGGCCCCCAGGTGGTTGATGTGGCTGGTAGAGGCACTCAGGGGCCCCAGGACAGGCGGAGGCCCGTAGCCCGAGCCAGCATAGGTGGGCAGGCTGGTCAGAGAATTCCTCCCTGAGTCGGACAGGCTCCCCTGGCCTCCGCCCCTGCTGCCGCCCCCTCCTCCGCCTCTGGTACCTCCACCCCGGCTGCCAGGGCTGTCTGTGTCTCTGAGGGGTCCTGTTACACTGGGACCCCCACCACCTCCAGACCCTCCTCCGGCGCTGTGGCCCACTCCTCCGGTTTGGGGGGGACACACCAGATTCTGCATGGAGTGGAAGCTCTTGGGTACCACAGGCTTAAAGGCCGACGGGCGGACCAATCCTTCGTTGCTCTGGATGGGGGAGGAAGGCAAATGGTATTGGTGGTGAAATATAATGCAAGGATTGTACAACATACGTTATCTGACAATTTGGTTTACAGGGATTATGAATATGCTGCTATATGTATAATTACTTAAACAACCAGCATACTGAAGCTAAATGTGAATTTGTGATCTTAAATTCCCTGATTACAAGGGGGATTCATCTTATTTACTATAGTTTATTAATATACCAGTACACAAACTATATGTAGATATACATGTACCAGACAGTAATAGCTAAGGCTAATGTTATTACAGTGCATGGAGGAGTTGACAGGAGAGGAGATCATATTTCATGTAAACAACTCCCTGTCATAAATGAACAACACTGATTTACAGCCGGTAGGTAACAAAGTACAGTACATGAATTTACGACAGTTTTTTATTGCCTGCACCATAACATACACATGCCTGTATGTACAAAACACACAACACACACTTTCAACATGAACCCTCATACTCAACCTACAGCCTGTATTTGGACACACACACACACACACACACACACACACACACACACACACACACACACACACACACACACACACACACACACACACACACACACACACACAACAGTGACCCACCTGAACCTGTTCCATCTTCCCAGAGATGGGGAGGATGTTGGGGGTTGTTATGGTTATCCAGCTTGGCTGCGCTGGCCGCCTCCTTGTACTGAGCCAGCTGTTGGCTACTGTTCTTATCATTGTTCAGCACATTGTTCCCACAAATATCCAAACTCACCGCCCCTCTTGGTACCTCTCTACCCCCATCACGCCCATCCCTCTGGTCCCGCCCATCCCTCTGGTCCCGCCCATCACGCCGCCCGCCTCCATTCAGAAACACTGCATTGGCCACCTGCCTCTCACTGTTACCCCCGCCGCTGCGCTCGGCTCCATTGGGATGCCCCTATTGCCATTGGAGACATGTCTGTTGCCGTTGTTATGGACGGGGCCTCTCTCTCTCTCTGTCCCTCGCAGAGCGGCAGAGGACGCTTACTGCCGTAGTAAGTAGAAGAGTTCTCGACGGTGGCAAAGCTGCGTTCGTCCGCCGTAGTCCCCTTAGCATGGGTCAGGGGAGGAGGTTGCTGAGAGGACCTCTCGATACTGTAACTCCTATCTTCCAAGCTCCTGCCCCTGTGGGTGGAGTGGAGGTGGAGGAAGAGGGGGGTGTGGGGGGGCGCGAGGCAGGCTGTTCTGCTGGGTGGTGCGGTGCCCACGCTCCGCATGGCGATCTCCTGCTGCTGTTGCTGCTGACCAGAGGTGGTGGTGGTCGAGGAGGATTCCCCGCTGCCACACTGCCCATGCCCTGGGGGCGCCCCCCCTCACTCAGCACCCCGTGCTCCACACGCGCTATGATGGAGGGCAGGGAGGCAGCACCTGCCAACACACACTGCAGGACACACAGAGACAGGGACAGGGGAGAGAGGGGAGGAAAGGGTTCATTAGGAGTAAGGTACACTGTAAGTAACAGAATTACTTATAACTATAGACGACATAAGGAAGAGAGTAAAGGGGTTGACATAATGTAAAGTAGACACACACAGATTTATTTAGTGACCATACACACATGATCTATAGAGTGAGACATACTATATTGTAGGATATGACTTGATTCATATCTATGCACTAAGCTAAAAGTGCCATAGGCCTATACGTCAGCACTGCCATTTTCTCATGCAATGTAATACTGACTGAACACCGCCCCCCCCCCCCGGGACATTGATACAGTGGGTGAGGTCATCCTTTCGCCCCCTTCTTACTTCTCTCCACCCGTGCTCTCCCCCCTCACCATAGCAATGAGTTCCCAATTCCCTGTTCCCTCCTCTCCTTCTGTCTCTCTGAGATAGGAGTCATACTATACACCCTGCAAAAGCTATTTAGGCGATTCAAACTCTTTTAAGAACAAGGTTACTTTGACACTAATTGAGATTTCTTGAGCATTCAAATATGATGTATAATTTTTTTAAACAAAAATAAGTACATTGAATGTATGATTAAAGTATGAATTAGAGTACTTATTTCAGTATGCTTCCCCTTATATGGTTACTCCTCATTCCACATCATATCAAAATTCACATATGCAACAATAATGAAAGCACATCTGATATAAAATGTAAAAACTGTTGATATTAAAGGGCTAACAAATAGCCTAGTCAATGCAAATGATTATCAAGTTCAATCAAATCATAAAAAATATTAACTACATTCTACATTAACAGATTGTACCTCAATTACAGATCCTGAATATACAACCATAGAAGGAAAGGTTACTCTGCTCTCTGCTCACACAACCTTCTTGTCTTGTTCCTTTCTCTCACCATCTCACACTCTACTTTGTGATTGGTTAGCAGAGCAGGTCTTTTGCACACCTGGTATATTTGCATGTTAACCCCTTGCCTTCTGACACATACACACACTCACACACACAGTTGTTCCCCCTGTGCCAATGATAATGACAAAAACCCATCTTCTTTATCAAACCTCTAATGGAAGGAAAAACATGGGAGACAATCGTCAATACTTCATTGCAAATAAGGCCATGCACAGTTTTGTGCATATAAAGACAGTACATCATGTCCGTGTATGTATCACTGAGTGCAATAAGGAACACTATCCATATTTGTATTATATCCCTGTCACTGAACCACACCCACAGGGAGCACTATCTGATTACTCACTAGAATATCTATCTCTGATTGAACATTGACCTAAAGGTAATATGTGAATTTATAGTCCATTGTACCAAGTGTAGCTTACTACTCCTATCTGAGCAAAGATGCAGTCAAACCTTGGTGTGAATTCTCTCTCTCTCCATTGTCTCTCCCCATTGTCTCTTCATGCCTGAAGCCAAGCCTGTGCACATGAAGCTACTATGCTTCTATGTTACTTTGCTATAATAAGGTGAGTATTGACATTCCATCTCAGGTAGGACATGGGAACAGATTGGGATGTGAACAGGGGAGTACTGAATCCTTAGGATGAGGTGCTGTGTCCAAAACGGCATACGGTACGATACTGCCTCGGGCCAGCAGAGGGCCCTGTTCCAGTGTTGGCTGAGCTGTGGCACGTGCCTACACTCGCCTCACTGCCACAGTTACACACTCCTAGGCATTACATCATCGGCTCCATGCTTCAAATAGAGAGCGCGCACACACAGGCAGGCACTCTCTCTGGTGCGCGCTCCCCCATCATTCTCACACATACACACTCCCTCTCATTAAGGGAGTCTTCTCAATCTAATCTCCTGTGTTGACATGCAGTATGAGATAATTCCTAGATTAATAGGTGTAGTCTACACACCAGTAATACATTTTCTCCCCATATTTTCACTACATTGTCCATATATAGACCCCTATATACACCTCAAATGCAAACAAACTGCCCCCCAAACGGTGACCGCTGCTATCCCACTACACACACTTCATTCAAGGCCTCAAATAGGCCAGGCGTAGAAGTCCCGCAGAGCAGTCACATTGGGTACAGAGGTAACCACTGCACTGTAGAGAATATTAAATAATAGGCCTATTTTATCAGAGCTCCCTTGTCATTACCAGCATATTAAAACTGACATGCTAGCTCACATTTCTAGTCCATACATATCCTCATAATAAGCTTTATATCATGTCAATAATACAGTATTTGCTACATATATGTTTGGTAGTGATGTAGGTCTACAAATCAGCCTATTGCACGTCCATGCAATCTATTCCTTTTAAGTACCAAGGTTGGTCTAAATTCTACTGTAGGCCATTTGCTCTTGGTCTGTCCATTTAAACTCCATGTATTCAAAATCATCTCCATTATTTTTGCAGCCGCTACAACAACCTCCTCATCACCACAGTGATGTGCATAGGCTGTCAGCTGACGCGGCAATGCTAGAGCACAATGGTGAAATGTTACTCGCTTCTCCATACCAGTGAAAAAGACCTAACCCAGCCACTAAAGGCAATAAGAACGAGATAATTAGCATGATCTATTCGATCCGTTTTTCTTTTCATTCACGCAATAGATAATGCGTGTGTGGGTCACGCAAAGCGCTCTACTCCACTCGCAGCTCTCTCTCCGTGGGGGGAATCGGAAAGGAGCGAGCTCGAGAAAACATCAGCATCCGCTACAACCCTCGCGCACAACCTCCCGCTTGCGCCTCACCGATTCGCATCTTTACTTTCAATCTAATGAGCAATATTAAAAAACACGGTCTCTCTCTCTCTCCATCTCGCTCTCTCCACTTATCTCTCTGCCACAACAACCTTTGAATCACCCCAAATCCAACATGGAAAGCGGCAGGATAATGGATTGGCAATGCGGTGAGTGACGATAAATATAGAAAAACGCAGGTGTGATTGTACGCCGCGCTGCGTCCCTTACTAGGTGCGCGTATTTCTCTATGGAAATGAAAGAGCGCTCGGCTCCATCACTTCATAGCCGAGAACAGCTCCGCACTTACTATTAGCGGCAGAAGCAGCACAGACAACGCCGAATGAAGCCGAATTACGTCGCCCCACTGCTCCTCGGCGAGCTGTCCGATTCGGGGTTCGCAGATAGGGACGTTGGAGTGGCAGTAGGCCTATAGCCTACTCGTGTGGCTCTGGTCGGGGGGAGACTGCAACCGCTGTTGCCCGTAGCGGATATCGGGTGATGGAGACAGCGAGAGGATGCGTGTATCAGCTGTGTCACACACCCACCTCCGCCCCGCCCCTTCTGATAGAGCACAGCACCGCCCCCTTCCCAGACCCGCGCCTGCGCCCACACAAAGGTGTGAATTCTTCCTCCACCTTAGAATAGCACACAATGTATTGATTCTGTTCCATACAGAATACGTATGCAACTGCCGGAAAATGGGGACCCCTGCCAATCCTACAACATGTCTCTCTGTTTCTATCACTATGTATGCATCTGCACATTATATTCTATATTTATTCCTTCGAGTACTGCACAACTGAATGACACATGACCGGATAGGTTGAGTGTGTGTGTGTAGCTCGGACTTCAGTTCTTAGTACCAACGGCAAGCGAGGCCTTGGGCAAACATGATGCCCAGTTCCCAGGGGCAGAGAAAGCAGAGCTGGCTGTGTAGGTGAGGAACTGGAGCCTGAAATCAGCCTCACTCAGGACTAATCGAGAGAGAGACAGAGACAGATTGCAGAAAGAGACGAGAGAGAGCATAGAGCAGGGAAAGAGGGCAGAGCGAAAGAGAAACAGACAATGTTGAAGCTGTAGCAGGAGCTGAACCGAACTGTTAACTTGTCTGGAATGGAATATTTGGTGCTGGTCATAAAGCCAACAGACACCATCTCCCATAAGAGATAAAGTTGACAAGAAGACATCTGCCTAAAATGACCACTCCAACGACAAAAATAAGGATAAGAGAGAGAGAGATGAGTAGAAGAATAAGTATGACATAGGACTCTGTCCTATTTCCTAAAACTGACTGGGTTTACCAAAATCAAATACATGTATGGCGTTCAAAATCACGGAGCTCACACACATAGGCCTTTATAGGGATATAAAAACATTACACCATACTTTCCATGCAGAACACATCTATCCGTTCATTGCATACGAGAGTTGCAGGTTTTATTTGGAGTAAATCAGGATCCAATGTCAAGAAATGTGTGACTCGATTCCCACTCATAATGCCTTCTTCATACACACTCCACTGTGTGCACAATCATACCTACTACAACCACTCTTCTACACATAACCCCGTCAACACGATTAGAAAACAGCCATGGTCCTTCACACTAACACAGAACTGGACACAAGCCACTCGAACACAATTCACACGCACGCACGCACGCAACTCGCTTTGCCAGTCGTAGAGGGATACACAAGACTGTCAAGAGACTAAAAAACACACATAGACACTCTCTGAGCCAGGTTGGCAGAGAAAACAATTAATACTTACATGGTACATACACACGCACTAAGGCAAATATGACCGTTGTCGCCAGGTGCATGGTGATCCACACCCACTCTGGACATTTAAAACACAAATGTATTCACATTTCATGCTGTACTGACCTACTACACATAAACATAACACAGGACCAGATAGGCTACACAGCATTCAAGTACGCAAGTGAAACAGGATCTGACATCCATCTTTAATAACGCCAGTGTTCTTTCTCTCCTCTCCTCTTTTTTAATTTCTGAGCCGCCATAGCTGAATGTCACTTAGGGGGAGAATAGGAGAGTCAGAGGAAAACTGAGGGAGTGGAAGAAGGTATACAAAGAGCAATCTCACAGCTCCACTAGTAGGCTCGTCCCTGTCGGTTCTCTTCTGATGCGCTCCACTAGTAGGCTCGTCCCTGTCGGTTCTCTCCTCATCCCTCGTTCCACTCCTCCATGTGGAAATGAACTGTAGTAATTCTCACCGCGTCCCAGCCCCTCTGAGCTACCAATAGCATCCTCTCACTCCCTCCATCCGCCTCCATAAAGTACACGCGTGCGCAAACACACACGCGCTTTGTTGAAAATATGTCCGATTTACCTCGCAAAAATGTGAATATTAGGGTTACAAAATAAATACATGTTTTGGAAAGGCACCACATTTCAAATTATCTACATGAAAATCTGTAACTTCCCGTATATTTTTGTACAGTAAACCAGTGCTAGCAAGTCCACACAGGTACCTGCATGCGTGTGTGGTGTACACACAGGATCCCACTCACTCACCCATGACCGCAACACCACCACTAAAATATCCTCAAATACCCTGCATTTTCCCTCTCCATTCAAAAATTCACTGGCGACATCAACAATTTGTCAAGGTTACTATGGCAATGGTTTCTGTCCAATTGGAGAAGGGGCTGGACTCATGTGACAGAGTAGAGGGAAAGATGGAGGGAGGGGAAAGAAACGGATTATTTCTATTTACCAATGAGTGGTTTATCTGCTGAAGTCATTGCTTAACAGAGGGGACATCATGTTCACATAGAGTCCTTCTGCTTGGCTAACCCTAAAACCTGCCTATGCATTCAGAAAGACATGTGGGACCGTGTTGAGGTATATTTAGAGCCACCTGACTGTCCATGAAGAGGAGAGAAGGTCATCAGTCCCTATATAGTCACATATACCCCAGGATACTTACTCTATACAACAGACAGGGTTCAGATTTAAATTTGGTTTAAGACAAAATCCCTAGACCCCTACTCGATGTCTCATTTGATGCCAAGATGTTCCCACAAGGTGCATTTGGGTAGCAATTGATTTTATGGTACTGTTACCACCAGTGTAGGAAATTAGTATGGCGTTAGGTACTTTGATATAATTCACACAATTTCATAACCTATTACCAAATGGTACCTATTGCGGGGGCTTGTTTAAATGAATCGCAAAGAAAAAAAACAACAAGTAATTCATTCTGTAGATTATTACTGGGTAATTATCATTTAACCATGTAATTTCTAAGTTAATACCTGGTCATTTGCGTACCAGCAAGCAAAATAATGTGTTAGATAATCTCATGGTTTTGGATTAAGATCATGTCCTGATGATGTTGGTTGGAAATAAAGCTGTAGTGTCAGAGATGAGATATCAACACAAACAGATGAGTGGGAATAAGAGGAACTGGACACTTCTGTTCTGGAACAGGAAGAAAATGCATTCACACATTTCACTTAAACACAAAAACAGTTTAATTAATAAATAACACCACAAACAATCACAATGAACAGTCTGATTCATAGAGATGGGACTGTGACCCTGGAATAAGAGAAGGAATGTCTTCCTATGTACCTGAGGAAGAGATTGAGGAATAGTTTCCCGGACACAGATTAAGCATAGTCTTGAAATAAAAAGAGAATCTCGATTGAACATGTTTCCCAATACAGGATTAGGCTTAATCTGTGTGCAGGAAACAAGTGGGTAAGGAAAACCTGATTCTAGGCAGGCTCTTAGCTATCTTAATTAATTAGCCAATATCCATGGTCCTACCATCATCTGCAACCAAACACCATCAAGGAGCTTGTTTTATTGGTTGCCTTCAAGCAGGATAACCCTGCTTTATAGAGTGGTTTGTGCTGTAATGTAACCATCTAAAGATAACAAACTGGAATATATTTTCACAGTGATATGTATTATCTAGTGACAAATAGCAGTGTCGACATTTTATGAAACCAGAAACATTTGAATACATAAAATATTCAATACATCATATTTTAATATCATTAGTATATCAAGTCATATAAAGGCAAGTGCCATGTATTTACACTACCTGTTGTGGAAAGGCAAGCCGTCATATCCACACTCAATTCTTCCTATAGTAGTAAACATCCATGCATTAATAAATAGTGCATCAATTAAAAGTGATAAAAGCTACAGTGGCAATAATAGCCAAATGGGCTTTTTAAATTTAATTTCTCAAAGGAAACTCTAGTTTCAGTACACTTCAGGTAAATCTATGAATAATCTATTGGATTTCTGACCTCCATTTGGGAAACTTCAAGTGTCACTATGAAAGATTGTGCAAAGGGGTTAAGATAATGCATAGGTTAGAAACCCTGCAAAAATAATTTTAAAAAACCGTCTTGTAGGGATTTTTATAACTAGAAGAGGAGAATAGGTGATTGTACAAACATGGGCTATATTTCAACTTATGCTCAATTGAACATATTTTCTGGTTTTGAACTGTTTGAAACCATTCGCTGATCCTGAACATACCCCAGTGGTTATTTTGCAGTAATGGGAAAAGGGGCACAGCTTGTTCCCATTGATGAGTTTACTATCCCTTCATGCAAGTGACGCCACGTGTTCAACTATATTGAAAAGAGCATATAATTTGTATAACACTCTTGCCCTGGTCACACCGACAGAAATAGCTTAAACATGTGGCACACTTTTTCAACCATCACAGCAAGCAAAATAACTCTTGACCTTGGTCAAGTGAAGTTGGAGACTCTGGGCCTAAACTCCCACAAGGGAAAGATAATGTTATTCTTTTTATTTATGTTGTTCAACTGTACACACACTGACCCGAGAGGGAAGTTTTTAGGCAGACAAACATTACGAGAACATTCGGAAACGTATCTGATCTCTTTTTTGGCTCCTGACAGGATTCTACTATCTCGGTCCAGTGAAGTATTAAAAGGAACCAAAACATGACCAGGGAAGAGGCCAGCACTGCTGTCTAATAAAGTCTGTTACAGGCCATGTGTGATCCTGGTTCGCATTCTAGTAGAGAACCAAACCACAGTTCACCTTTTGGGCTACACATATAAACAGAACCCCCTTTAGCAGTCTCCACCTCCACCCACCTCCACCTGATTCAGTTCAGGGAACACCTCTCCTGCCCACTCCTCCCCCCTGTTGTCTCCGTCAGACTGCCCCACTCCCTGCTCCCTGGGGGTGAGGGGCTCTGTGTCACTGTCGTCCCCTTCCACCACGGCTGTGTAGTCACTCTGGGTGGAGGTGGGGTGCCCCGGGCAACTCAGGCTGATCACAGGAGCCAGGCAGGAAAAAAGTAGGCCCAGCATGGCAATGTAGAAGCTCTCCCCTGGGTAAGCCTGCATCCCCGCTGTCCCTCCTTGGCTTCTGGTGCCAGGCCTAGGAGACCAAGACCCAGACCCGGGCCAGGACCAGCCCCCTACCCAGTCCCACAGTAGCCCAAATTTGCCCTCCTGAAGGTTGCCGCTGATGACGTACAGGCAAGCCCCACACACTCCCAGCACGGACATTAGGAAAACGACTGGGGAGAGTGGAAGGGAGAAAAAGAGACATGGAGGGAAAGGGAGAAAGAGAGCGAGAGGATGATAAACTAATTAATCCCAGAAAGAACTGCAGAGTGATGTAAATCAACATGGCTCAGCAAACATGACTCATGTCATTTTATGACACTTAATATTTTATGAGACCTGTGAGAGTATATTCTTCTTCAAATTATGACTAGCGGTTAAGAGCGTTGGGCCAGTAACTGAAAGGTTGCTGGTTCAAATCCCTGAGCCGACTAGATAAAAAATATGCAGATGTGCCCTTGAGCAAAGCACATAACCCTAATTGCTCCTGTAAGTCGCTGTGGAGAAGAGTGTCTGCTAAATAACTAAACATTAAAAAAAATAAAAAAATGACAGTATAGTGATAAAGCCCTCAGAAAGAGACACAAACAGACAGAGAAAAACATTGGCAGCAATTGAGACCGAACGAGAAAGAGAGAATAAGAAAAGTGAGAGAGATAGACAAAGGGAGAAAGGTTAGGTTACCAGTGGAGATGTGGAGTGACACCACCAGTCGAGGGTGGGACATCCCAGTCCCCAAGAAGTCCAATAAGAAGGAGGAGCTGGAGAGCAGGACAGCAGTGTAGCACAGAGCCGCCAGGGCATAGAGCAGCCACATCCCCCAGCCGTTAACACCACCCAGAGGACCTAGAGGAAGGGAACACACACGTACTCTCAGTCAACTCCACACACCACACTCCCAGGCTTCTGCATAAGCAGAAAGTAAATACGTTTAAGATCACAAACATGGAAATACGGACGAGTACAGTACATAGGCCTTTAACCAGACATATGTGGGTGCAGTTAAACTGTAGAAAATGTGAACTCTACATTGTCAAAACAAATGACGATTGTGTGGTAGCAGAGATAGAAGACAAATGTCAACCAATCTCTTCTTTGACGGTCCAGCCTTGCCCTTCCCTACCTGTGTCAGTGAGGTTCTGGGCAGCGTGCAGTGTGAAGGCCACTCCATAGATGATTTGTTTGCCTCCGGGGTCAGTACTGTTCCTGACCTGGATCCAGTTGGGGTCAGCGATGGACGTGCACAGGGACACCAAAGTAAAGCACTGGCAAACCGCAGCCGGAGACATGCTCAGAGTCATGGCTGGAAGGGAGACACGATGTAGCCCCATCCATAACAATTTGTAGTCAACTGTTGCTCAGAGAATTTGCAAAAGTTGCCAAATACATAGATGTAATGTCACCATTTAGGCAAGGTGTTTTACTAGACTGTTTTACTAGATTTTCTTACTGTTTCAGACAAATCATGTGTATGGTTAGCTGTAATAATATGACTTCAATGGATGTACAACTAAGAAGTAAGAAGAGTTTATGCAAAAAATAACGATGCAGCACAGAATGCTGTTGCAGGTTGTAAGAACATTGACACTGTAAACCTGAAGTTGGGAAACTTGAAATGAGGAAGTGAGAGATCTGTGGAATGGTTCGGTATTATTAAGGCATCTGTCACTTAACCCTTCACTTACCAGCAGCTAGACTAGCACTAACCCACTATAAGATGAAAATGTAGACTAGCTAGCTACTTGCTGCTAAGGGATAACCTAGCCAAGTAAAACTCAACTCTACAATGTACTTCACATCAACATCGTGGAGTTGAGTTTTACTTGGCTAGGGATAACCAAGTGCCACAAATAAAAACAAAAGTCATGCGACAAATGAATTGTGTATTGTTCAGCATATTGTCTGAAAAGCAAGTTAAAGTGCCATCAGAAAGTATTCAGACCCCTTGACTTTTTCCAAATTTGATTGTGTTACAGCCTGAATTTAAATTGTAGATTTTTGTCACTGGCCTACACACAATTCCCCATAATGTCAAAGTCAAATGATGTTAGACATTTTTACAAACGTATTAAAAATGAAAAGCTGAAATGTCTTGAGTCAATAAGTATTCAACCACTTTATTATGGAAAGCCTAAATAAGTTCAGGAGTAAAAGCATGAGATGACTACCTCATCTCTGTACCACACACATACAGATAATTGTAAAGTCCCCCAGTTGACCTGTGAATTTCAAATACAGATTCAACCACAAAGACAAAGGAGGTTTACCAATGCCTCGCAAAGAAGGAAACCTATTGGAAGATGGGTAGGGGAAAAAAGCAGACATTCAATATCCCATTCAATACACTTTACACTACAAAGATACAGGCATCCTTTCTAACTCAGTTGCCGGAGAGGAGAGAAAACACTCAGGGATTTCACCATGAGGCCAAACAGTTACAGAGTTTAATAGCTGTGATAGGAGAAAACTGAGGGTGGCTCAACAACATTGTAGTTACTAAACAATAGTAACCTAATTTACAGAGGGAAAAGAAGGAAGCTTGTACAGAATAAAAAATATTCCAAAACATGCATCCTGTTTGCAACAAGGCACTAAAGTAATACTGCAAAAAATGTGGCAAAGCAATTCACTTTTTGTCCTGAATACAAAGTGTTATGTTACGGGGCAAATGCAATACAACAAATTACTGAGTACCACTCTCCAAAGTATTGTTTTCAAGCATCTTGAAGGCTGTGTTATGTTATGGGTATGATTGTAATCGTTAAGGACTGACGAGTTTTTCAGGTTAAAAAAGAAACAGAATGGAGTGAAGCACAGGCAACAAACATCCTAGAGGAAAACCTGGAAAGCTGACTTGACCACCAGACAATGCGAGATTAATTCACCTTTCAGCAGGACAATAATCTAAAACACATGGCCAAATCTGCCAAGTTAACAAATCAAATCAAGTTTATTTTATATAGACCTTCGTACATCAGCTAATATCTCGAAGTGCTGTACAGAAACCCAGCCTAAAACCCCAAACAGCAAGCAATGCAGGTGTAGAAGCACGGTGGCTAGGAAAAACTCCCTTGAAAGGCCAAAACCTAGGAAGAAACCTAGAGAGGAACCAGGCTATGAGCGGTGTCTTATACACATCTAGATGTGTATAAGAGACAGGTCAAATAATAATAATCACAGTAGTTATCGAGGGTGTAGCAAGTCAGCACCTCAGGAGTAAATGTCAGTTGGCTTTTCATAGCCGATCATTAAGAGTATCTCTACCGCTCCTGCGGTCTCCAGAGAGTTGAAAACAGCAGGTCTGGGACAGGTAGCACGTCCGGTGCTACCTGTCAGACTACCGACCATTTCGAATCCCACCGTACCTTCTCCGCTATGCAATCTGGTTTCAGAGCTGGTCATGGGTGCACCTCAGCCACGCGCAAGGTCCTAAACGACATCATAACCGCCATCGATAAGAGACATTACTGCGCAGCCGTCTTCATCGACCTGGCCAAGGCTTTCGACTCTGTCAATCACCACATTCTTATTGGCAGACTCGACAGCCTTGGTTTCTCAAATGATTGCCTCGCTTGGTTTACCAACTACTTCTCTGATAGAGTTCAGTGTGTCAAATCGGAGGGCCTGTTGTCCGGACCTCTGGCAGTCTCTATGGGGGTGCCACAGGGTTCAATCCTCGGGCCGACTCTCTTCTCTGTATACATCAATGATGTTGCTCTTGCTGCTGGTGATTCTCTGATACACCTCTACGCAGACGACACCATTCTGTATACTTCTGGCCCCTCTTTGGACACTGTGTAAGCTGTAGACGAGCTTCAATGCCATACAACTCTCCTTCCGTGGCCTCCAACTGCTCTTAAACGCAAGTAAAACTAAATGCATGCTATTCAACCGATCACTGCCCGCACCTGCTCGCCCGTCCAGCATCACTACTCTGGACGGCTCGGACTTAGAATACGTGGACAACTACAAATACCTAGGTGTCTGGTTATACTGTAAACTCTCCTTCCAGACTCACATTAAGCATCTCCAATCCAAAATTAAATCTAGAATCGGCCTCCTATATCGCAACAAAGCATCCTTCACTCATGCTGCCAAACATACCCTCGTAAAACTGACCATCCTACCGATCCTCGACTTCGGTGATGTCATCTATAAAATAGCCTCCAACACTCTACTCAACAAACTGGATGCAGTCTATCACAGTGCCATCCCTTTTGTCACCAAAGCCCCATACACTACCCACCATTGCAACCTGTACGCTCTCGTTGGTTGGCCCTCGCTTCATACTCGTCGCCAAACCCACTGGCTACAAGTTATCTACAAGTCTCTGCTAGGTAAAGCCCCGCCTTATCTCAGCTCACTGGTCACCATAGCAGCACACGCTCCAGCAGGTATATCTCACTGGTCACCCCCAAAGCCAATTCCTCCTTTGGTCGTCTTTCCTTCCAGTTCTGCTGCCAATGACTGGAACGAACTGCAAAAATCTCTGAAGCTGGAAACACTTATCTCCCTCACTAGCTTTAAGCACCAGCTGTCAGAGCAGCTCACAGATTACTGCACCTGTACATAGCCCATCTATAATTTAGCCCAAACAACTACCTCTTCCCCTACTGTATTTATTTTGCTCCTTTGCACCCCATTATTTCTATTTCTACTTTGCACATTCTTCCACTGAAAATCTACCATTCCAGTGTTTTACTTGCCATCATGGCCTTTTTTTTGCCTTTACCTCCCTTATCTCACCTCATTTGCTCACATTGTATATAGACTTATTTTTCTACTGTATTATTGACTGTATGTTTTCTTTATTCCATGTGTAACTCTGTGTTGTTGTATGTGTCAAATTGCTATGCTTTATCTTGGCCAGGTCGCAGTTGCAAATGAGAACTTGTTCTCAACTAGCCTACCTGGTTAAATAAAGGTGAAATATTTTTTTTTAAATCTACACTGGAGTTGCTAACCAAGAAGACAGTGAATGTTTCTGAGTGGCCAAATTACAGTTTTGACTTAAATCTACTTGAAAATCTATGTCAAGACCTGAAAATGGTTGTCTAGCAATGATCAACAACCAATTTGACAGAGCTTGAAGAACTTTGAAAACAATTATGCACAAATTATGCACAATCCAGGTGTGGAAAATGTAAGATTTACCTATGGAAACTCACAGCTGTAATCGCTGCCAAAGGTGCCTCTACAAATTACTGACTCAGGGGTGTGAATACTTATGTAAATTAGACATGTTCAATAAAAATAAAAATAAATCTAAAAACATGTTTTCACTTTGTCACTATTGGGTATTGTGTCCAGATGGATGAGGGAAAATCTATTGAATAAGATGTTTTATTCAGGCTGTAACACAACAAAATAAGGAATAAATCAAGGGGTATGAATACTTTCTGAAGGGTGTGTAGTCAGGCATTGCGAAATTTCACATGTACAACCTATCTCGTGTCCTGAATTAACTCAAGAGAATCAGTTGTCAATAAAGTAACTAAAGCAGGCTAGCTAGCATGCGCTTGCTATTTCAGATCCACGCGCACAATAATAACTCTGCACAAGCTTGTTCTTTCGGAAATAGCTAGGCTAGTGTTACTTACCAGAGCTACGAAAACAAGGAAATCCACTTACATACAATCTATTTCTTTAAATGTATATAAATGCCTCACGGGTGTGGCTAAATATATGTTTTTTCTGAGCCGACATAATCTAAAGCCAATTCAAAGCACGGAATTATCTAACTTTCATTTGGCTAACGCTGGCTCGTAGACAGTCTTCCGGGATGACCGGAAATTACAAGCACGAGTGCAATGTTGTCACTAGTTACCACAGCCACAAAGGCTATATCGTAAAACTTCCTGAAAACAATCATGTGCCTTTTGGTCTTCATTTAAGATTACGGTTAGGCATAAAGCTAACGACACTGCTAAGGTTAGGTGTAAAATCATATTTTTAAAGGATAAATTGGTTTATGACTTTGTGGCTGTGGTAACTACTGACGACCCGAGTGCAACGGTGTGCAAACAATTAGTCGGGGACATTATGTAATTAACTAGCAAATCCAACAAAGCGTGAATTAGTATTTTTGCATACTGTACAATTATTTACCTGTCTCTGACAGGTTCATATTCACCCCACCAAGGAATCAACAATATGCTATGAAATCTGGAACATAAATCTGCTCTAAGAATGCAATAATGTGCAACGTACTCAAGGTATAACTGTGGGTAGTGATTGTATGGCCAAGTTTAAGATACAAATAAATATGGTCTGGAAATACATAAAAAGAGGAAACATCCAAAATCCAGTTCACATGTCAACTTTATTCATATACAGTCTGTATACTGAGTATAATGAGAACACTCAATATAATCCAATAATTCAGTGTATGAAATTATAATTCTGAGTCTGTACCAGCATGAGTGTTGTCTAATGTGTTTGTTTATGCTTCATTACTTATCCGAGTTTGGCATCACAAATCTGGCAGCATTGAATATTTCAGGTTTTACTGTAGATTGATGAGGGAGTTTCTAGCTTCGGCAAAATCTGTCCACAATGTGTGTGTGTGTGTCTGTATATTCCCCATTAGGCGGTGTTTCGTATCTCGGGCGTGAGGTTGATGAGTGAGTTACTAGCCTGGGCCAGCTCGCTGATAGAGACCCTCCCTCTCTGTTTGATGAACTGAGCCACAGCGTTTAACTCTTCTGGCGTGATGGAGATAAACTTCCCTCTATCGTCGATCACTCCTGAAGAAAAGAATGAGAATAAAGATGGTCAGACAGCAGAGAAGCAAGAGTGCCTGACTGTACTCATTTACTCAGAGAAATAATGTTAATTTTGACACACTTTTATTCACTTACCTGTGAGTTCACCATCAGCTAAGAGGTCCTGCAGTCTCGCAATTGCATCCTGTGAGCAAAGATTAGTTATGATGACCAATCATCTCCCTTCTCTCAACCACCACAAAAAACACTAATATAACCTTGAACCTTGTGGAGATACAACACAATCTGACACACATATTTCAAAATGAGAATAGACCATTGAGTGCAGGAATCATAGTCCATGGCACCCTTTGATCATCTTCCTGCCATCACCTGCCACTCACCTGTGTGCGCATTCCAAAGTGTGACGCCAGGTCTTCCAGCAGTACTACCTTGGAGTCCTGTGAGATAACCAGAGGAATAGAGGGTAAAAAACCTATACGTTGTTAACAATAAAATGTCACATAAGGTGCAGCGTAATCGACTTGCATGTAGGGGGGCAAGGAGATCCCCTGCTCTGCTAAAACCATTGACAACTGCGTGCATTTTTCAAGGGATTGTTGAATAAATGTTAAGTATTTGGTTATAATATTATCACATCACCTCTTGAACAGCAGTCAGAACTACACATTTGATTATTCCATACAAAACAATAGCTGACATTTACTGTAGCTCTATCATCATAATTATACATTAAATAGCCTACCTGCATGCTTTTCATCACCAGTAAACATCAATTGATCATGTGATTTCAGATACAGTTGAAGTCAGAAGTTTACATACACTTAGGTTGGAGTCATTAAAACTCATTCTTCTACCACTCCACAAATTTTTTGTTAATAAACTATAGTTTTCGTAAGTTTTGGCAAGTTTGTGCATGACACAAGTAATTTTTCCAACAATTGTTTACAGACAGATTTTTTCACTGTATCACAAATCCAGAGGGTCAGAAGTTTACATACACTAAGTTGACTGTGCCTTTAAATAGCTTGGAAAATTCCAGAAAACGATGTCATGGCTTTAGAAGCTTCTGATAAATGATGTCAATTAGCCTGAGTCAATTGGAGGTGTACCTGTGGATGTATTTCAAGGCCTACCTTCAAACTCAGCGCCTCTTTGCTTGATATCATGGGAAAATCAAAAGAAAACAGCCAAGACCTCAGAATCTTTTTTGTACACCTCCACAAGTCTGGTTCACCCTTGGGAGCAATTTCCAAACGCCTGAAGGTACCATGTTCATCTGTACAAACAATAGTACGCAAGTATAAACACCATGGGACCACGCAGCCATCATACCGCTCAGGAAGGAGACGCGTTCGGTCTCCTAGAGATGAACGTACTTTGGTGCYAAAAGTGCAAATCAATCCCAGAACAGCAAAGGACCTTGTGAAGATGCTGGAGGAAACAGGTACAAAAGTATCTATATCCACAGTAAAATGAGTCCTAAATCGACATAACCTGAAAGGCCGCTCAGCAAGGAAGAAGCCACTGCTCCAAATCCGCCATAAGAAAGCCAGACTACAGATTGCAACTGCACATGGGGACAAAGATTGTACTTTTCCGAGAAATGTCCTCTGGTCTGATGAAACAAAAATAGAACTGTTTGGCTATAATGACCATTATTTTTGGAGGGAAAAGGGGGAGGCTTGCAAGCTGACGAACTACATCCCAACCGTGAAGCACAGGGCTGGCAGCATCATCATGTTGTGGGGGTGCGTTGCTGCAGGAGGGACTGGTGCACTTCACAAAATAGATCATGAGGAATAAAATGATGTGGATATATTGAAGCAACATCAAGACATCAGTCAGGAAGTTAAAGCTTGGTCGCAAATGGGTCTTCCAAATGGACAATGACCCCAAGCATACTTCCAAAGTTGTGGCAAAATGGCTTAAGGACAACAAAGTCAAGGTATTGGAGTGGCCATAAAAAAAGCCCCGACCTCAATCCCATAGAAAAGTTGTGGGCAGAACTGAAAAAGCGTGTGCGAGCAAGCAGGCCTACAAACCTGACTCAGTTACACCAGCTCTGTCAGGAGGAATGGGCCAAAAGTCACCCAACTTACTGTGGGAAGCTTGTCGAAGGCTACAATTTAAAGGCAATGCTACCAAATACTAATTGAGTGTATGTAAACTGACCCACTGGGAATGTAATGAAATAAATAAAAGCTGAAATAAATCATACTCTACTATTATTCTGACATTTCACATTCTTAAAATAAAGTGGTGATCCTAACTGACCTAAAACAGGGAATTCTTACAAGGATTAAATGTCAGGAATTGTGAAACTGAGTTTAATTGTATTGGCTAAGGTGTATGTAAACCTCTGACTTCAACTGCACATGACGATAGCCTCACGATCTGTCTTAATATTGGCAAAAATTAAGTTGACATTTGGGTGATCTAAAATACAAGTGAAGTTAACTATACCTGATAGTGTGAGTGGTTTAGGTTAATTTCCCATCCTTTGTGGGCTCTGCATGTCAAGAAGGGCACGACTGCCGATGTACTGTTAGCTGACCATGTTTACGCATATTGTGTTGCAGCCATGCTGTGTTGTCGTCTTAGGTCTCTCTTTATGTAGGTTTGTGGTGTCTCTTGTGATGTGTATTTGGTCCTACATTTTTAATCCCAGCCCAGGTCCCACAGGAGGCCTTTTGACTCTTGGTAAATAAGAATTTGTTCTTAATTGACTTGACTAGTTAAATTAAAAAATGCAATAAAATTAAAATACAAATATTAACATTGCAAGCTACCGGTAGAAATGTTGCACAGTTGGCTAAACAGAAAGTATTCATACCTCTTGACTTATTCCACATTTTGTTGTGTTAGAGCTGAATTCAAAATTGATTATAGATTCTTTCCTCACCCATCTACACACAATATCCCATAATGACAAAGTAAAACATGTTTTTAGAAATCTATAGAAAATAAAATACAGAAATATCTCATTTACATAAGTATTCACACCCTGAGTCAACCTTTGGCGCCGATTACAGCTTTGAGTCATCTTTGGTACGCATGTATCAGCTTTGCACATCTGGATTTGGGGATTTCTCCAATTCTTGCTCGCAGATTTTTTCAAACTCTGTCAAGTTAGGTGGTGAATAGCAATCTTCAAGACTTTCCACAGATTTTAAATGAGATTCAAGACTGGGCTTTGGCTGGGCCACTCAAGGACATTTCACATTCTTGTTCTGAAGCCATTCCAGTGTTGCTTTGGCTGTATGCTTGGGGTCATTGTCCTGTTGGAATGGAAACCTTCGCCCCAGTCTAAGGTCGTTTGCACGCTGAAGGAGGTTCTCATTACGGATTTGCCTGTATTTGGCTCCATTCATTGTTCCATCTATCCTTACCTGTCTCCCAGTCCCTGTCGCTGAAAACCATCCCATAGTATGATGCTGCCACCATGCTTCATGGTAGGGATGGTGTTAACCAGGCACAGCTCACACCCGTCTTTCTCCACACACAGCGTTTTGCATTCAGGCCAAATAGTTCAATTTGTTCATTAGAGTTACCAGCCTCAGAAATAGGCAATTAACTGCACCTCAGACTGCAGCCCAAATAAATGCTTCACAGAGTTCAAGTAACAGACACATCAACATCAACTATTCAGAGGAGACTGTGTGAATCATGCCTTCACAGTTGCTACAAACAAACTACTAAATGACACGAATAATAAGAGACTTGGTTGGGCCAAGAAACACGAGCAATTGACATTAGACTGGTGGAAATCTGTTCTTTGGTCTGAGTCGTCCAAATTTGAGATTTTTGGTTCCAACCGCCGTGTCTTTGAGACGCAGATTTGTTGAACAGATGATCTCTGCATGTGTGGTTCCCACCGTGAAGCATGGAGGAGGTGTGATGGTGTGGGGTGCTTTGCTGGTGACACTGATTTATTTAGAATTCAAGGCACAGTTAACCAGGATGGCTACCACAGCATTCTGCATTCTGGTTTTTGCTTAGTGGGACCATCATTTGTTTTTCAACAGGACAATGACCAAACACATCTCCAGGCTGTGTAAGGGCTATTTGACCAAGGAGGAGAGTGATGGAGTGCTGCATCAGATGACCTGGCCTCCACAATCATCCGACCTCAACCCAATTGAAACGGTTTGGGTTGAGTTGGACCACAGCGTGAAGGAAAAGCAACCAACAAGTGCTCAGCATATGTGGGAACTCCTTCAAGACTGTTGGAAAAGCATTCCAGGTGCTGAAGATGATTGAGAGAATACCAAGAGTGTGAGAGAATACCAAGAGTGTGCAAAGCTGTCATCGTGCTTCTACACCTGCATTGCTTGCTGTTTGGGGTTTTAGGCTGGGTTTCTGTACAGCACTGAGATATCAGCTGATGTAAGAAGGCTATATAAATACATTTGATGTGATTTGATCAAGGCAAAGGGTGCCTACTTCGAAGAATATAAAATATATTGTGATTTGTTTAACCCTTTTTTGGTTACTACATGATTCCACATGTTATTTCATAGTTTTGATGTCTTCACTATTATTCTACAATGTAGAAAATAGTAAAAATAACGAAAAACCCTTGAATGAGTAGGTGTCTCCAAACCTTTAACTGGTACTGTATATAGACAGGTGTTTCTTTCTAAATCATGTCCAAACAATTTAATTGGCCACAGGTGTACTCCAATCAAGTTGTGGTGACATGTCAAGGGTGATCAAAGGAAATTGGATGCACCTGAACTCCATTTGTAGTGTTATAGCAAAGGGGTGTAAATACTTATGTAAATTAGATATCTATTTCATTTTCAATAAATCTGCAAACATTTCTAAAAACTTTTTTCACTTTTTCATTATGGGATTTTGTGTGTAGATAGGTGAGGAAGAAAATATATTTAATCAATTTTGAATTCAGGCTGTAAGAACAAAATGTGGACTAAATCAAGAGGTATGAATACTTTGTGAATTTTTATTTAACCTTTATTTAACTAGGCAAGTCAGTTAAGAACAAATTCTTATTTACAATGATGGCCTAGGAACAATGGGTCGCCTTGTTCAGGGGCAGAACGACAGCTTTTTACCTTGTCAGCTCGGGGATTCGATCTAGCAACCTTCGATCTAGCAACTGGCCCAATGCTCTAACCACTAGTCTAACTGCCGCCCCATAAATGCACTGTAGTGGTAATGTACTTTTTTCTCCAACCAACGTAGGCCTACCTAATGAAGTTAACACTATTCCCTTTTCAACATTGTTTTTAAGAGTGTTTAATCACAATTGCTGTGGACAGACATGATAGGCTACATTGATTAATGGACGATGTCAAATTGGCTACCTAGCTAATAACAGATCATGTCAATATGGTTAGTTAACAAGTTAACATTCAGGGGATAAACTAGATGGCTTTATCCAAATAGTGTTTGATTTGCTTGCCATCTAGTGGTGATGACATAAGTCCAACTGACAACTTTATCAGAACAAGGACTTGCTGATGTCAAGCTCTTTCCAAAAGCCTAATCTCTAAAGATACAAGCCAAATGACACGCTGTTTGCTTAACTAGCTATACGCCAAATGGGGCTCCCGAGTTTCGCAGCGGTCTAAGGCACTGCATCTCAGTGCAAGAGGCATCACTATAGTACCTGGTTCGAATCCAGGCTGCATCACATCAGGCCGTGATTGGGAGTCCCATAGGGCGGCGCACAATTGGCCCAGCGTCGTCCGGCTTTGGCCGGGGTAGGCCGTCATTGTAAATAAGAATTTGTTCTTACCTGACTTGCCTAGTTAAATAAAAATAAAAATAAATGGTTATGCTATCCTCACGCATCTGAAATGACATGATCAATTGAGGTTTACTGATCATGAAAAGCATGCAGTTAATTGCTATAGCCTATAACTCGGATGATAGAGCTAAATGTGGAATAATCAGAACTGTGTAGTTCTGACTATTCTCTTCAAGAGGTTATGATGTTAAAACCAAATAGTTATAACATTTATTTAACATTCCCTTGAAAACGGCACATAGTTGTCAAAGGTTTTAGCAGAGCTGGGGGTCTCCATGCCCCGACGAATTGAGGCTTTTCTGCGGGAAAAGGGGGGTGCAACTCAATATTAGGAAGGTGTTCCTAAAGTTTTGTACACAGTGTATATGGTTCTGGTTAGGTTCCTGCTCATACCTTGATGTACTGGATGAACTCTTGTAGAAGGTTGCGTGACTATAAAAGAAGAACAAACATTAACATAAAATAGGGATTTTATGCCAGGAATCCGGTTACCGAGATTTACCGCCCAAAACTACTCCCTTTTCCCAGGATAAATATCTGCAAGAAACCGGTAAATTATTTACATGAACAGTAGTGTGAAACAGAACTGTTAAATTACATGCGATGTCTAAATGTGGCTTCTCTACAGCCTCTGCATAATGAATCAACCCTCAGGGTGGGGACAGACAGCCCATCTTAGTATGGAGCGCAGTTCACAATGCATGGAGACCTATCATCTCATGGTAAAATTTGTTTTTAATGTGACAGGTAGGTCTACATTTGCTGCAGCATAACCTACGCTACAGTAATATAAAAAAACAGAATGCTTGTCTAATTTACCCATCTCCATCTGGCTTTCGGGGGTGACCTTGTTTTTTAATTATAACGATTTTTTAAAATTATTGCAGCTGCTGAGTTTTAATATATATCGAATATCGTTACTTTAAAATCAGTGCACGCGCAGGCTCTCCCCAACGCCATTGAAATGTTATCCAAAATAGACAATCCTGTTCTAAATTGAGATATATACAGTGGGGAGAACAAGTATTTGATACACTGCCGATTTTGCAGGTTTTCCTACTTACAAAGCATGTAGAGGTCTGTAATTTTTATCATAGGTACACTTTAACTGTGAGAGACGGAATCTAAAACAAAAATCCAGAAAATCACATTGTATGATTTTTAAGTAATTAATTTGCATTTTATTGCATGACCAATATGCACATTTGTGGCTGCTGGAGGTCATTTTGCGGCTCTGGCATGCTCCATGCTCTTCCTTGCACAAAGGCGGAGGTAGCGGTCCTGCTGCTGGTTGTTGCCCTCCTACGGCCTCCTCCACGTCTCATGATGTACTGGCCTGTCTCCTGGTAGCGCCTCCATGCTCTGGACACTACGCTGACAGACACAGCAAACCTTCTGCCACAGCTCGCATTGATGTGCCATCCTGGATGAGCTGCACTACCTGAGCCACTTTGTGGGTTGTAGACTCCGTCTCATGCTACACTAGAGTGAAAGACCGCCAGCATTCAAAAGTGACCAAAACATCAGCCAGGAAGCATAGGAACTGAGAAGTGGTCTGTGGTCACCACCATGCTAGATATCCTAATGCCTATAATTTCCACCTTTTTCTATTCCATTTGCACAACAGCATGTGAAATTTATTTTGTGC
>NC_036842.1:17461130-17522159 GCF_002910315.2 Salvelinus sp. IW2-2015
ACATAAGTATTTGATCACCTACCAACCAGTAAGAATTCCGGCTCTCACAGACCTGTTTAGTTTTTCTTTAAGAAGCCCTCCTGTTCTCACTCATTACCTGTATTAACTGCAACTGTTTGAACTCGTTACCTGTAATAAAGACACCTGTCCACACACTCAATCAAACAGACTCCAACCTCTCCACAATGGCCAAACCAGAGAGCTGTGTAAGGGACATCAGGGATAAAATTGTAGAACCTACACAAGGCTGGGATGGGCTACAGGACAATAGGCAAGCAGCTTTGGTGAGAAGGCAACAACTGTTGGTGCAATTATTAGAAAATGGAAGAAGTTCAAGATGAGGTCAATCACCCTCGGTCTGGGGCTCCATGCAAGATTCACCTCGTGGGGCATCAATGATCATGAGGAAGGTGAGGGATCAGCCCAGAACTACACGGCAGGACCTGGTCAATGACCGGAAGAGAGCTGGGACCACAGTCTCAAAGAAAACCATTAGTAACACACTACGCCGTCATGGATTAAAATCCTGCAGCGCACGCAAGGTCCCCTGCTCAAGCCAGCGCATGTCCAGGCCCGTCTGAAGTTTGCAGAGACCATCTGGATGATCCAGAGGAGGAATGGGAAGAAGGTCATGTGGTCTGATGAGACAAATAGAGCTTTTGGTCTAACTCCACTCGCCGTGTTTGGAGGAAGAAGAGGTGAGTACAACCCCAAGAACACCATCCCAACCGTGAAGCATGGAGGTGGAAACATCATTCTTTGGGGATGCTTTTCTGCAAAGGGACAGGACGACTTACCGTATTGAGGGGGAGGGATGGATGGGGCCATGTATCGCGAGATCTTGGCCAACAACCTCCTTCCCTCAGTAAGAGCATTGAAGATGGTCGTGCTGGGTCTTCCAGCATGACAAGACTCGAAACAGACAGCCCAGGGAAACTAAGGAGTGCCTCCGTAAGAAGCATCTCAAGGTCCTGGAGTGGCCTAGCCAGTCTCCAGACCTGAACACAATAGAAAAATCTTTGAGGGAGCTGAAAGTCCGTATTGCCCAGCGACAGCCCCGAAATCTGAAAGATCTGGAGAAGGCTGTATGGAGGTAGTGGGCAAAATCCCTGCTGCAGTGGTGCAACCTGGTCAAAGACTACAGGAAACGTATGATCCCTCTGTAATTGCAAACAAAGGTTTCTGTACCAATATTAAGTTCTGCTTTTCTGATGTATCAAATACTTATGTCATGCAATAAATATGCATATTATAATTACTTTAATATTGTCAATCAGTGTTGCTTCCTAAGTGCACAGTTTGATTTCACAGAAGTGTGATTGACTTGGAGTTACATTGTGTTGTTTAAGTGTTCCCTTTATTTTTTTGAGCAGTGTATATATAATGGATGTCCTAGCCTACCTCTCTTTCAGGTAATACTGGCTTCTCCTTAAAAAAATGCTCCTTAGCTCTTGGGAGTCCCATGCAGGAAAAGCTAGACTAGAATAGCTTGCTAAGGCGACTTATGGTTGAGAAATTAACAGTAAATTCTCTGCCAACAGCTCTGGTGGACATTCCTGCAGTCAGCATGCCAACTGCACGCTCCCTCGAAACTTTATAGTGGTCTTTTATTGTCATCAGCACAAGGTGCACCTGTGTAATGATCATGCTGTTTAATCAGCTTCTTGATATACCACACCTGTCAGGTAAATGGATTATCTTGGCAAAAGATAAATCCTCACTAACAGGGATGTAAACAAATTTGTGCACAAAAGGTCTACTACACCTGTTGTATACGGCACAACACTTTAGAGAAATAAGCTTTTTGTGCGTATTGAAAATTTATGGGATCTTTTATTTCAGCTCATGAAACCAACACTTTACATGTTGCGTTTATATTTTTGTTCTCTCTCTTTCTTTCTCCCTCACTCCGCGGGCCTACAAAAGGGGGGCAGTGGGCCGCCAGTTGCCCAGCCCTGATCTACTTGATAAAAACGGGTTCATGTCGACAGCCACCTAAACCACTTAAACTGAACTATGTGAATACACTAGTAAACTACCTCTTCCTCTGTGACATCATCAGCTTCACCCTGCTCCTCGACGACAAAGGACTGTTTGAGCCTTAGGTACTCCTCTTCCTCCTCCTTCTCCTGCTCCTCTTTGGCCCGCCGCTCCTCTTCCTCCTAAACAGAAAATAATAATAGGAGAAAGAAGGAATGAGTGCAAAAGTGGGAATAAGAAGTGATGTGTCTACTTGCATCTGTGTTCAAAAGAGTGAGATAGTGTGTGTTCATTACCTCTTTCTGCTCCTGTTGTCTCTCTTTCTCATCCTCCTTGCTTCTCTCCTGCTCTCGGAGCTCCTGCATTTTCTTCCTTTCCTCTCTCTCTGCCAGCTCAGCCTGAGGAACACAGCATCAAACCCAGTCGCCAAGAAGAACACTTGCAAACATAAAATACAATGATTTGAAAATGCAGGGTGGGTCAAAGCAATATGGTGGATGCCCTTCACCTGCCTGGTTCTATCACAGCAGTGCAGCAGAGAAGAAGCACTGCAGCTGAAGGGAGAACGCCATTTGAGGGGAGAAAGTCATTGTAGACTATTGACTAGGGCTGTGAGGCAATATTTTTGTTCATGGCAAACAGGAAAACAAGAAGCAGATCAAACTCTTTGGTCCTTTAAAAGAACTGCTGTATGTAAAATCAAATCAAATTCAAATCAAATGTATTTATAAAGCCCTTCTTACATCAGCTGATGTCACAAAGTGCTGTACAGAAACCCAGCCTAAAACCCCAAACAGCAAGCAATGCAGGTGTAGAAGCACGATGGCTAGGAAAAACTCCCTAGAAAGGCCAGAACCTAGAAAGAAACCTAGAGAGGAACCAGGCTATGAGGGGTGATCAAGATGGCTGTGCCAGGTGGAGATTATAACAGAACATGGCCAAGATGTTCAAATGTTCATAGATGTCCAGCAGGGTAAAATATTGTGTGCTTATAGTTTGGAAAATAAATGTGACACTGGATGACAACATAATGATATTTGTTTCCAACATTAGGGCTGTTTTCCTAAAGAAGTTAAATCCGCTTCATGTTTTGTTTCCTTGCCACAAAACTAAAGAGTATTGTGATACTGGTATCGTCCCGGCCCTACTGTTGATTGACATGCTACTGATGACATAATGGACAATCTCCAATGGAGAACTATTCTCCAGTTGTTCCAGAGAGTGGTAATACCTCTCTCTGAGCCCGTTTGGCTTGTTTCTCCTCTAGCTTCCTCTGCTTCTTGGCTCCAAGCTTCCCTGTGGCCTGGAACTGCTGTTCCTCCTCTTCTTCCTGTTCCTCCACAGCCACTTCCTCTACAGGGCTGTCCTCTGAAGGAGCATTCACACATTTTTGAAACTTAATTTTCACAGTAGAAACACATGTGATACTCATGTGTGTGTGTGTATGTCAGATGTGTTACCGTTGTCGGATGCGTCCCTTTGGGCTCGCCTCTGGGCCATCACCCTGCTGTTGAGATTTCTACGGCGTCGGGGCATGCCCGCCCCACGCTCCTCGGCCACCTGCGGGCGAGGAGCTGCCACCCGAGCCAACACATCCTGCCTTTGTTCACGATCAGCTGGAGAGAGGGGGGGGACCATTTTCAATTACAGATTATTGGGTCAATTTAGGCCAAAAACGAGTGCACATATGCGGAGAGAGGTAAAGAGCAGGAGACATGGGGAAGAGTTAATGGAGGGAGTCAGGGAAGGCAGATAATGGGAGCACAGATAGACTCGATTAAGTTTACTAGTAGAAAGTATAGGAAGAGAATAGGGGAGGGAGACTTAAATATAGCAAGAGAAATAACGTAAATAAGCTTGTTGTCAACATGTTCCTTAGTCAGTTACAACAGTAGCTAGCTTCATTGAGAACTGACAGGTCATGACGAGCAAGTGATAGGGAAAAAAATAAACACCCAAACAACCTCTACTTTTAACTTAGGTTAAACGCTATAAATAGCCAGTGTTAAACACGAATAGCAACTCTATTGCTAACGTTAGCTGTTTAAGTATTGGTGTCGTTATCCAAACGCTCCTTACCTTCCTCTGTTTTTCCTCGTACCTTCACAGCAAAAACGATCAACACAATAAGGATTGCTGCAGCAATCAAATACACCACGATGTCCATTGCAAATTTAAAATGGTTATTTCAGATTCTATGAATTTCACATTTCAAACTCTCTTCCCCACCATGACAGACACGTAGGTTGAGTTGTGCTTCAGAGACCCATGTCACGTGATATTCTTCTTCTTTAAGTTTTAATTGGCGAATCGCAACCAACTGATACGTGCATACACCGCCACCTACTGTACTGGAGTGTGAGACCGGTCACGACCTACCGAAAACACCATATTCTCTTAATTAACTAACCCCGAATTTTGAAGAAAATTTAATATTTCCCTAACAAACCTCTCTACTCCCATCACCCCCACCCAAAATATCACCCACTCCACATTCAAGTCCAACCTCTCTGACCCTGTCAAACAACCTCTCTCATTCTACATCATACATTTCACAAAATAATAATACATGTTCAAACGTTTCCTCTACCATACAGCCATTACACATTCCAGTACCATGTTTCCCTAGCAATTTCAAAGACAAATTAAATCCTGTATGCCCTAATCTCATCCAACACAACATAACGTCCTCCCTTCTATTCCCATTATATGACACTACCTCCCGTACAGATTTCCTTGTACTATAAACATTTCTGCCCTCACTACTTTCACCCCATTGTCTCTGCCAGCAATCTAACCAATTTTTCAGAATAAATGTTTTAATTTCCCCTCTTCCCAACTGCACCTGTATATCCACAATATTTTTTTCCAAAGCTTTTTTGCTATTATGAGCAGGAATCCAACAGAACTGAATTTCAATACCATTCTTTTGTTATCCAACAACAGCATAAATATTTCTAACCATAAATCCTCACGTTCTGACTTTCCAGATTTTAAACTACACAAAACTGATACAGAGTCCGAACATATTACTACTCTTCTTGGTTGCACCTCCTATATCCATTGCAATCCAACAATTATCGTAACCACTTAATTGAATATACCGATACATAATTTGTTAGTCTCTTGCATAGATTAACATCAAACTCAATAATAAATACACCTTCTCCTGTTTTCCCATTCATATGATCCTTTGAACCATCTGTATACACTGCAAGGCAAGAACAAAACTGAGTACTAATATATCGATCCACTATTGTTTCTACATTAGCTTCTTCACACCACTGTTTATTTTCTTCCATCAGGCTATGATCAACATGTGGCCTTATATAAAACAACGGTAGCACATTTCCTATTGCCACAGCTGGCACTATAACAAGGTCCCTGAGTCCATATTTATCAGCCGTTTTCCCAATCTCTGGACCAAAACCCCTATTTTGATGTTGTTCATATTCCCAGCAGTTTTCTAATACTGTCAGTGTTGGATGATCTACCGCACTACCATTCAATATTTCCTAGTATGCCAGGGCTAGATTAACTCATCTAAGGGATTGTGGCATTTCTGCAGAATCTACCTGTAAAGCCTCAACAGGTGTAGTTTTAAATGCACCATCGCACATCTTGAGTGCCCTCGCTTGCATTCTATCAAGGCGCAACATCGATGTAAAAGCCGCAGAACCATATACAAAGTACCCATGTCACGTGATCAACTTGCGTTGTCTCATTATTTAAATGTCAAATCATAGAGCGTGAAATACCAGAACCGTGTGGCTAGACAAATTCATAGCATAAAGACGGCAAGGCGCTACAGAGGGTGGTGACTACAGCCCAGAGCTTCACGGGGCCGAGCTCCCTGCCATTCAGGCAGTGGCGTGTATTCATGGATACCAAGGGAAGCCAGACTTTCTCCAAAAATTTATCAAGAAAGAAATATAAAATAAAGTATAAAATAAAGTATATTTTGTCTCTCTGTGTTTCATATTTGTCCTTCAATTTGAAGAGGCTGAATGTATCTCACCGGAGAAAGCATCCGTGCGAGCGAAACATCACCCCTCTGTCTCTGTATGTGTAGGCCATCTATCTGATGCTGTCTGGTCCAAAGGAGTACGACATTGTTGCCGCCCGTAGCATTGAATGCAAGAGAAGCCAGGGAGCATTTTGGCCTCCCTTGATAAAAAAAGTATAACATAATCGCCAATCACTATTGAGCTAAACTGAGTGAGCTCAACTCTGAATGGTTCTGCTGCACCAAAAAAAGTGTAATGGAAAGTCAGTTTGGACTTGGAGTCAATCTAATAAAATCGCATTGTAATTGACAGAAACAACTTGAATTGTTGCATCTGGTTGTGTTGTTGTCCTCCAGTGGCTAGCCAGCTAGCTAAAATTGTCCCTTTCCTAAATTATCCATGGATGGAGATAGGGATTTGGACTTGTGGTTTTACTTAATTCTCCGTACTGGCCAATGATTATAACGACGAATCTGGTCCAACCATTAATTCATACATTGTCCCTCTGGCCTGAGAGGATGGAAGTTAAATGTTGCTACAGTAGATGTAGAAGGCTAATGTTAACTAGCTAACGTTGCCCATGAAAGGAAGTTAGGCTAGCAAGCAAGCATTTTAGCCAGGTAGCATAGGACAACAACAAATAAAAGCATTTACTGTATGACAGAGTGATAGATCGTTTTGTCAACATGAAAGAGAGGAGGGTGGCATTGGCGTTTCTCTACAAGTAGAGTAAGTCAATGTAACGGTATTCCTCTTCCTCTTCATCCGAAGAGGAGGAGCAGGGATTGAACCAAAATGCAGCGTTGTGATATGACATGATTTATTAAAGTAAAGACGAAAAACACGAAAACACTTAAACAAACTACAAAACAACAAACGACGTAGACGCACCTGAACATAAGAACTTACATGACACGAAGAACGCATGAAACAGGAACAGACTACATAAACCGAACGAACGAACAAACAAACCGTAACAGTCCCGTGTGGCGTAACATACACAGACACTGACACAGGAGACAACCACCCACAAACAAACAATGTGACAKCARCTACCTTAATATGATTCTCAATCAGAGGAGATGAAAACCACCTGCCTCTAATTGAGAACCATATCAGGTACCCATTAAACCAACATAGAAACACAAAACATAGACTGCCCACCCACACTCACGTCCTGACCAACTAACACATACAAAAACTAACGAAAACGATCAGGAATCCGTGACCATAAAACCCCCCCTCAAGGTGCGAACTCCGGGCGCACCAGCACAAAGTCTAGGGGAGGGTCTGGTGGGCATCTGACACGGTGGTGGCTCAGGCTCTGGGCGAGGTCCCACCCCACCATAGTCAATCCAGCTTACGTCTCCCCTCAGAATGACCCCCTCTTACTCCACCCACTAATTTCAGGGGCAACACAAGATAAAGGACAGTCCGGGACAGGTAGCTCAGGCACAGAGAGGTAGCTCAGGATAGAGAGGTAGCTCAGGATAGGGTGGCACTCCGGACTGAAGGGCAGCTCCGGACGAGAGACAGCTCTGGACTGAGGGGCAGTTCTGTATAATGGCAGCTCTAAGCTAAGGGGCAGCTCATGGCTGGCTGACGGCTCTGGACGCTCATGGCTGGCTGACGGTTGGAGCATCTGGCTGTGACGGTCTGGACGCTCATGGCTGGCTGGACGCTATGACGCTCATGGCTGGCTGAGCTCTGCGTCATAGGCTCGCTATGCTGGCTGCTCATGGCTCGCTGACGGCTCTGGCAGATCTGTCTGTTGGCGGCTCTGGCAGATCCTGTCTGGTTGGCGGCTCTGGCAAATTTGTCTGGTTGGCGGCTCTGGCAGATCCTGTCTGGTTGGCGGCTCTGGCAGATCCTGTCTGGTTGGCGGCTCTGGCAGATCCTGTCTGGTTGGCGGTTCTGGCAGATCTGCTGACGAATGGCTCTAGCGGTCCTGACTGACGAACGGCTCTGACGGCTCGGGACGACGGGCGGCTCTAATGGCTCGGGACAGACGGATGGTCCAGACGGCACTGGGCAGACGGATGGCTCAGACGGCGTGGGGAGACAGATGGCTCAGACGGCGTTGGGCAGACTACAGACTCTACCGACTGAGGCGCACTGTAGGCTGGTGCGTGGTGCCGGAACTGGAGGCACGGACTGGAGACACGCACTTCAAGGCTAGTGCGGGGAGCAGGACAGGGCACACTGACCTCTCGAAAGCGCACTATAGGCCTGGTGCGTGGTACCGGCACTGGTGGCACGGGCTGAGGGCACGCACATCAGGACGAGTAGGGAGAGGGAACTGCGTACAGGGCTCTGGAGACGCACAGGAGGCTTAGTGCGTGGTGCCGGAACTGGTGGTACTGGGCTGGGGCGGGAAGGTGGGCCGGAAATACCGGACCGTGCAAGGCGTACTGGTCCTCTTGAGCATTGAGCCTGCCCAACCTTACTGGTTGAATGCTCGTCGCCCGACCAGTGCGGGGAGGTGGAATAACCCGCACCGGGCTATGTAGGCGAACCGGGGGCACCATGCGTAAGGTGGTGCCATGTAAGCCGGCCCAAGGAGACGTACTGGTGGCCAGATATGTAGAGCCGGCTTCATGGCACTTGGCTCAATGCTCAATCTAGCCTACCAGTGCGGGGGGTGGAATAACCGCACCGGGCTATGACACGTACAGGAGACACCGTGCGCTCTACTGCGTAACACGGTGTCTGCCCGTACCCGTCTCACGGTTAGCCTGGGAAGTGGGCGCAGGTCTCTAACCTCCCTTGGCCACCTATCTTAGCCCCCCCCAAGACATTTTTGGGTTTTTCTCGGGCTTTCTTGCTAGCGCGCGTACCTTCATATCTGCGGGTTTGGGCTTGATTTCCGGTCCAGCATTGCTTCCTTGCTGCCTCCTCATATCGCCGCCTCTCTGCTTTCGCTGCCTCCAGCTCAGCTTTGGGGCGGCGATATTCTCCTGGTTGAGCCCAAGGTCCTTTCATCCAGCTCGTCCTCCAAGTCAGTAGTCCTGTGTATTCCACTGCTCGATACACGCTGCTTGGTTCTGATTTGGTGGGTGTTTGTAACGGATTTTACTCCTCCTCTTCATCGAAGAGGAGGAGCAAGGATTCGCACAATGCAGCGTTGGAATAGGACATAATGATTTATTTTAACGACAAAAAACGAACTAACTTGAATAACTAACAAAATAACAAAACGGAGTAGATAGACCTGGACATGCGAACTTACTAAACGAAGAACTACGAACAGGAAAAATGACTATACAAAGAACGAACTGACAAACAAACCGAAACGTCCGTGTGGCGCGAAAACACAGACACTGACACAGGAGACAACCACCCACAACAAACAATGTGACACCACCTACCTTAATATGATTCTCAATCAGAGGAGATGAAAACACCTGCCTCTAATTGGAACCATATAGGTACCATTAAACAACATTAGAACACAAAACATAGATGTCCACACACTCACGTCCTGACCAACTAACACATACAAAAACTAACAGAAAACAGATCAGGAACGTGACAGTCAACATGTTTTTTCTACTTGCATGAACACACACACATAAATCAGAACCATGGGCATCCACATCATATTTAGTTTATGTTGATTGGACTAAATCGTTTTAGGTTTCTTTTAGTTGTCACTGTATTAGACTAAGCATAGGTGACTTGATGATGTTGAAATAGTAGATGGAGCTCCTGTTAATTAATATATTCCATTTAGTAGACGTTTTTATCCTAAGCGACTTACAGTTATGCGCGCAAACATTTTACGTATATATGGCCCCAGGAATTGAACCCACAACCCTGGCGGTGCAAGCGCCATGCTCTACCAACTGAGCAATACAGGTTTTCTTTGTAATTTGTAATAACTCTCTGTGGTTCTAAATCATTAGTTGTTTAGTGGTCCGAAAATGTCTGAAATATTAACTTGCTTGATCATGCTGTAGGTCATGTAACTGTTTTTTGCATGCGATATGCTTTGTGGACTTCACTGGATAAAGGTTGCTCTCCGGTTCTGTGATGAAACGAAGGTGTGGTTGAATTTATTCTGCCACTGTGTCTTCTTATTGTCTCGGCCTTTAGGCATATATCACAGTCACAAAGCATATGAACTTAGAGGTTATAGAGCAAACAGCTCAATTATCACAACACATAGGCTGTAATATGGTTTATTTTTCTGGCTTATCCTGTGATTTTACTCACGCACCGCTACTACAAAAGGCCCACATTTTTTTCAAAGACTCCAGCCTCCCAAGCCATAGACTTTTCTCTCTGCTACCACATGGCAAGCGGTACCAGTGCATAAAGTCTAGAACCAACAGGACCCTGAACAGCTTCTACCCCCAAGCCATAAGTCTGCTAAACAAGACAGCTAAATAGCTAATCAAATGGCTTCCCGCACTGACTCTCTTGCACTGACTCTGTGCACACACACATACTGTACTTACACTGACACTCCAACACACGCATACACACACACATACACACTACATACACCCACACAAACATAACATGCGCACACGTGCATATTGATGCCACACACACACACGTTCACACTCACCTATAGGCTGCTGCTATTGCCTATTCTCTATCCTGTTGTTCAGTCACCACTTTACCCCTACAATATGTACGGCTACCTCAATTACTTCGTAGCCCTGCACATTGGCTCGGTACTGGTACTCCTTGTATATAGTCATGTGTTATTTTTTTGTTATTCACTGTGTATTTATTCCTATTTCATGTTAACTCTGCATTGTTGGAAAATAACCCATAAGTAAGCATTTCATTGTTTAAAAATAATAATAATGAGTGGGTAGATCAGCTTTAATGTTGCAGATAGATTGTGGCTTCCATCAATGTAATTGTCTGCATCATTTCCAATCCCCCATATATGTTTTGTAAATATACACTACCAGTCAACATTTTTAGAACACCTACTCATTCAAGGGTTTTCCTTTATTTTTAATATTTTCTACATTGTAGAATAATAGTGAAGACATCAAAACTATTAAATAACACATATGGAATCATGTAGTAACCAAAAAAGTGTTAAACAAATCAAAATATATTTTATATTTCAGATTATTCAAATAGCTACCCTTTGCCTTAATAACAGCTTTGCGCACTCTTTTTTTCTTTTTTCGATTGACTATGACTTTTCAAATCACCCAGTATTGCTATCTGCAGTGTTAGTTCTTGGTAAATGTTGCAATTCTTCAGGCATTCCTGGACCTGTCACCAAACACAAGCTACATATGGACAGTACCAAAATAAATGATCTAATGACTCTGCCTCCTCGCAGCAAAATCTGCAGAGCTGGGAAGATTGAATACCCATATACAGTTGAAGTCGGAAGTTTACATACACCTTAGCACATGACATCATGCCTGGAGTTTGCAAAAAGGCATGGGAAAGCCTCAGAGCATTAGGCAAAGGATTATATAGACCAATAATGCAAATCAAACTCTTTGGCCTGAATGCAAAGCGCTGTGTGTGGAGAAAGATGGGTGTGAGCTGTACCTGGTTAACACCATCCCTACCATGAAGCATGGTGGTGGCAGCATCATGCAATGCGATGGTTTTCAGCAGCAGGGACTGGGAGACTGGTAAGTATACAGGGAACAATAAATGAAGCCAAATACAGGCAAATCCGTAATGGAAACCTCCTTCAGTGTGCAAACAACCTTAGACTGGGGCGAAGGTTTCCATTCCAACAGGACAATGACCCCAAGCATACAGCCAAAGCAACACTGGAATGGCTTCAGAACAAGAATGTGAAATGTCCTTGAGTGGCCCAGCCAAAGCCCAGTCTTGAATCTCATTTAAAATCTGTGGAAAGTCTTGAAGATTGCTATTCATCGCCACTCCCCATCTAACTTGACAGAGCTTGAAAAAATCTGCGAGGAAAAATGGGAGAAAATCCCCAAATCCAGATGTGCAAAGCTGATACATGCGTACCAAAGATGACTCAAAGCTGTAATCGGCGCCAAAGGTGCTTCTACAAAGTATTGACTCAGGGGTGGGAATACTTATATAAATTAGATATTTCTGTATTTTATTTTCTATAGATTTCTAAAAACATGTTTTTACTTTGTCATTATGGGATATTGTGTGTAGATGGGTGAAGAAGGAAAGAATCTATTTAATCAATTTTGAATTCAGGCTCTAACACAACAAAATGTGGAATAGGTCAAGAGGTATGAATACTTTCTGTTTAGCCAACTGTGCAACATTTCTACCGGTAGCTTGCAATGTAATATTTGTATTTTAATTTTATTGCATTTTTCATTTAACTAGTCAAGTCAATTAAGAACAAATTCTTATTTAGCAAGAGTCAAAAGGCCTCCTGCGGGGACCTGGGCTGGGATAAAAAATGTAGGACCAAACACACATCACAAGAGACACCACAAACCTACATAAAGAGAGACCTAAGACGACAACTCAGCATGGTTGCAACACATGACATGTCACGATCGTCGTATAAGTGAGACCAAGGCGCAGAGTGCATAGAGTTCCACATAATTTTAATAAAGAGAAACTCACTAAACAAAACAAAAAAGAACAAATGAAACGTGACGCTACTAGAGTGCACAAAGGCAACTTACTGTAGACAAGATCCCACAAACACAAAAGGGAAATGGCTGCCTAAATATGATCCCCAATCAGAGACAACGATAAACAGCTGCCTCTGATTGAGAACCATATCAGGCCACCATAGACATACAAATACACCTAGATAACCCACCCAAGTCACCATCACGCCCCAACCAACACAGAGAAAAAACAGCTTACTATGTTCAGGGCATGACATGACAACACAGCAGGGTAGCAACACAATATGAGTAAACATGATCAGCTAACAGTATATCGGCAGTTGTGCCCTTCTTGACATGCAGAGCCCACAAAGTATGGGAAATTATCCTAAACCATTCACACTATCAGGTATAGTTAACTTCACTTGTATTTTAGATCACCCAAATGTCAACTTAATGGTAGCCAATATTAAGAAAGATCGTGAGGCTATTGTCATGTACAGTTGAAGTCAGAAGTTTACATACATCTTAGCCAAATACATTTAAACTCAGTTTTTCACAATTCCTGACATTTAATCCTAGTACAAATTCCCTGTCTTAGGTCAGTTAGGATCACCACTTTATTTTAACTTCTTATGGCTGAAGGGGCAGTATTGAGTAGCTTGGATGAAAGGTGCCCATATCAAACGGCATGCTCCTCAGTCATAGTTCCTAATATTTGCATATTATTATTAGTATTGGATAGAAAACACTCTAAAGTTTCTAAAACGGTTTGAATTATGTCTGTGAAATTAACAGAACTCATATTGGCAGGCAAAACCCTGAGTTGAAATCAAAACAGGAAGTTAGAAATCTGAGCCTGTGTGTATTCACCAGAGTCCCTAAAGAAATCCACTTGAGCTATTAATGATGTTGCACTGCCTAGGGGTTCCACTAGATGTCAACCATCAATAGAAATTTCAATGAGACTTCTATGATGTTGTGGGAGAGAATGAGAGCAGAATCAGTCAGGTGTCCATCAAGCAGCCATTTCCTGATCATGCTTTTTCTTCATGTAAGCCACTGACGTTCCATTGCTCACGCAGACAAGAACGAATACTCCGGTTGGAACTTTATTGAAACTATATGTTAAAAACATCCTAATGATTGATTCAGTACTTAGTTTGAAATGTTTCTTCGACCGGTAATATCACATTTTGAAGTTTTTGTCCGATATAACGCTGACCAGAATTAGCGTTTGGATATGTAAACCAGACGCGCTAACAAAAGAAGGTATTTGGACATAAATAACGGATTTTTTCGAACAAAACAAACATTTATTGTGGACCTGGGATTCCTGGTGTGCTGATCTAGATCATCAAAGGTGGAATGGAATATTTATCATGATAATATTTATCATATATTTTTGTGTTTATGGTGACGCCATCTTTGCAGCTGTGGTATGCTACTTTTGAGCACCGTCTCAGATTATAGCGTCCATTTCTTTTTCCGTAAAGTTTTTTTGAAATCTGACATAGCGGTTGCATTAAGGAGAGGTATATCTATAATTCAATGTGTATTATCATCTATATTTATGATGAGTATTTCTGTTGAAACGATGGGCTATGCAAAGTCACTTGATGTTTTTGCATTTAGTGAATCTTGTCGCCTCAATGTAAACTCAGATTGTTTTATATAAATATGAATTTAATCAAACAAAACATGCATGTATTGTGTAACATGAAGTCCTATGAGTGTCATCTGTTGAAAATAATCGAAGGTTAGTGATTCATTTTATCTCTATTCTGGTTTTTGTGAAGCTATATTTAGCTGGGAAAAATGGCTATGCTTATTGTGGTTTTGTGGGGACCTAACATAATCGTTTGTAGTGCTTTCGCTGAAAGGCCTATTTGAAATCGGACGCTTTGGTGGGATTAACAACAAGATTACCTTTAAAATGATATAAAACACATGAATGTCTGAGGAATTTTAATTATGATATTTCTGGTTTTTGAATTTGGCGCCCTGCACTTGGACTGGCTGTTGTCATATCGGTCCCGTTACCGGGACTGCAGCCATTTAAGAATGTGAAATGTCAGAATAATAGTAGAGTGATTTATTTCAGCTTTTTTCTTTCATCACATTCCCAGTGGGTCAGAAGTTTACATACACTCAATTAGTATTTGGTAGCATTGCCTTGAAATTGCTTAACTTGGGTCAAATGTTTCGGGTAGCATTCCACAAGCTTCCCACAATAAGTTGGTTGAATTGTGGCCCATTCCTTCTGACAGAGCTTGTGTAACTGAGTCAGGTTTTGTAGGCCTTCTTGCTCGCACGTGCTTTTTCAGTTCTGCCCACACATTTTCTATGGGATTGAGGTCAGGGCTTTGTGATGGCCACTCCAATACCTTGACTTTGTTGTCCTTAAGCCATTTTGCCACAACTTTGGAAGTATGCTTGGGGTCATTGTCCATTTGGAAGACCCATTTGCGACCAAGCTTAAACTTCCTGACTGATGTCTTGAGATGTTGCTTCAATATATACACATAATTTTATTCCTCATGATGCCATCTATTTTGTAAAGTGCACCAGTCCCTCCTGCAGCAAAGCACCCCCACAACATGATGCTGCCAGCCCTGTGCTTCACGGTTGGGATGTAGTTTGTCGGCTTGCAAGCCTCCCCCTTTTCCCTCCAAACATAATGGTCATTATAGCCAAACAGTTCTATTTTTGTTTCATCAGACCAGAGGACATTTCTCCAAAAAGTACAATCTTTGTCCCCAAGTGCAGTTGCAAACCGTAGTCTGGCTTTTTTATGGCGGTTTTGGAGCAGTGGCTTCTTCCTTGCTGAGCGGCCTTTCAGGGTATGTCGATATAGGACTCGTTTTACTGTGAATATAGATACTTTTGTACCTGTTTCCTCCAGCATCTTCACAAGGTCCTTTGCTGTTGTTCTGGGATTGATTTGCACTTTTCGCACCAAAGTACGTTCATCTCTAGGAAACAGAACACGTCTCCTTCCTGAGCGGTATGACGGCTGTGTGGTCTCATGGTGTTTATACTTGCATACTATTGTTTGTACAGATGAACGTGGTACCTTCAGGCATTTCGAAATTGCTCCCAAGGATGAACCAGACTTTTGGAGGTCTACAATTTTTTTTCGGGGGTCTTGGATGATTTCTTTTGATTTTCCCATGATGTCAAGCAAAGAGGCACTGAGTTTGAAGGTAGGCCTTGAAATAAATCCACAGGTACACCTCCAATTGGCTCAAATGATGTCAATTAGCCTATCAGAAGCTTCTAAAGCCATGACATAATTTTCTGGAATTTTCCAAGCTGTTTCAAGGCACAGTCAACTTAGTGTATGTAAACTTCTGACCCACTGGAATTGTGATACAGTGATTTATAAGTGAAATAATCTGTCTGTAAATTGTTGGAAAAATTACTTGTGTCATGCACAAATTAGATGTCCTACCGACTTGCCAAAACTGCAGTTTGTTAACAAGAAATTTGTGGAGTGGTTGAAAAATTAGTTTTAATGACTCCAACCTAAGTGTATGTAAACTTCTGACTTCAACTGTATATAACATTCTATTGGTTGCAAGAATTTTGCATAATAATTTAAATAGAAAAATCCGTTGTTGTTTTGTGTATCAGTTCATAAACCATGTGCCATGGAATTGGTACATCGAAAATCTCTTCCCAACTATTTTGCAATCTACATGGCACAGCTATCAATTTCTTGGTACTTAAATGGAACTGGTATAGTTTTTTATTTATCACAATTGTCTTTTGCCAATTTTGGTCTTTAATGCAAGTTCTTTACTTTCTCACCCTTCCACTTGCCTCTTCCATTTTTGCAGTAATGCTGAAATTAGTTGGTTGTAATTTTGAGTAGAGCAGACATTTCCATATATTTTTGTTAGCTGCATGTGTGACATAGCTCCACCAGTCCTATTAATGATATAATTTACAAAGATTAGACCATTTATTTTATTGTTATATATACTTTATATAAAACAATTTAATCAATTAGTATATTTGTTTGGTCTTTTCTGGTGGATTAAACTGAAATTGCAACCAACTTTACATGGCTTGTTTTAAAAATAGTGATATTTTGGAGATTATTTCATTTTCAAATAACCGAAAGTGAGAGGTTGTAATCTGAATAACGGGAAAAATACCATTCTTGGACATGGGGTGAGACATTCTTACTAATCTGCTAGAGAACCACTTCGGATTTAAGTGTAACTTTTATATGACTGAAGCCTTTAGTGAGAGGTAATGGTTTAATATTTAATAATTTCTGCCCTTCAAATTCATATTCATTATATAAATAGGCCCATTTAATTTTGTCTGGCTTGCCATTCCAAATAAAATAGAAAATTTCTTGCTCATATAATTAAAAAAAAAAACTAGTCGCTAGGTGTAGGCAAGGCCATAAGCTAAGAGGTAAACTGGGATATGACTAAAGAGTTAATCAGGGTGATTTCTTTACAAAGACAGGTATTTTCCTTTCCAAGGTAGCAAGATATTATCTTTTTTTGTTCACTTTCTATTAAAATTGATTGTAGTGAGATCATTTCTTTCTTTTGGGATATGAATACCGAGTATGTCCACTTCCCCGTCAGACAATTTTCTTGGTTAACTACACAGTAATGTAAAAGTTGTATTTTTTTGTGAATCAAAATGTAATATAGTACATTTCTCATAATTTGGTTGTAATCCAGAGAGATTCGAAAGATTATCTAGATCCTCTATGAGGCTGTGGAGGGATCCAAATTGTGCATTTAAAAGAAAACATGAATCATCAGCGTACAATGACACCTTTGTTTTTAAGCCCTGGATTTCTAGGCCCTTGATATTATTGTTGGATCTGATTTTAGTAGCTAACATTTTGATGCCATAATAAATAGATATGCCAATTTTAGACAACCTTGTTGTACTCCTCTTAATAGTTTCATAACTTTCTGAGAAGTAACCATTATTTATTATTTTACACCTAGGGTTACTATACATAACTTTAACCCATTGTATAAGAGATTCTCCAGAATTGAAATATTCCAGGCATATATAAATTCCAGTTGTCCTTTATCAAAAGCCTTTTCAAAGTCAGCTTTGAATTCCAGGCCCGGTAAAAAAAATAGATTTTATTTGATTAGTCATATAAGAGAGAACTATTCAAACATACCAAACAATTAAAACAAGATCATACGTTATACTGAGTCAAGTCATTGGATTTAATAAAAAATGTGTTATCTTTTCACTTTTCATGTGCTTGAATAAGATATATGGATCGATGTTGTTGCCTGGGAGATCTGTTTGAAGTCTCTATTAAAATTGTGGATGCGTTGGATGAGGTGGTGTCAATGAACAGAAGGAGTGTGCTCTGCTCCTCAAGATGTCAGATTGGAATGTGTCATGTGGATCTTCGAAACAGGGAGCATATCAAGGGTGTTATCTCTGGGGTGGCACTAGAAGTAAATGCAAAGGACTGGTTAAAAAGAAAATGTTTTATAAAATAAGCTACTTCTATGAAAATGTTGTTTATCAGTACAATAAAATAATTCCCAAATGGAAGGGAAACATATTGTTTGTCATCTGTAGACCCATGAAATAAGCCAAAACAAGCTCAATAACTCAATACATGCACAGACTCCTGTTAAATATGCATTTACCTGTTTTGTGGATAGGCCTAGGCTACATCTTGATTTACCAAGTTTATTAATAGAGATTTAGCATTCAAATAAATGATTACCAATATGTAGTTGGATTGGTAAAAACAAAGTCAAATTGATTGTATGATTGTATAATTGATCCATTAATGCATACATGGGTGTCTCTGTAAAATGTTGATGTAAAAAAAATCGAATGTAGTGATATTGAACTCAAAAGATGCCCACTGATTGAACAGAGCAGTTGCTCAGTTTATCTGGCTGCATCAAGTGCCATTCTGTGTCTGGCTAATATGCCTTCTTTTTTTGCAGTGGTATTGTTTTGGTATCGTTTTGTTATAGAGCAGAGGTCACCAACCTTTTCTGAGTCAAGATCACTTCCTGAGTCAAAATGCAAGCCGAGATCTACCGCTCAGATTTTTTTTTAAACATTACTTAAAAAACACAAGCCTATGCAACATTAACCAATTAAAAACAGTTCTGTAGCATACCATGCGATTATCTGAGGACAGCGCCCCGCATACAAAAGCATTAAAAACATTTTCCAAACCAGCAGAGGCGTCACAAAATAGCCAGAAATAGCGATAAAATAAATCACTTACCTTTGAAGATCTTCCTCTGTTTGCAATCCCAAGGGTCCCAGCTACACAACAAATTGTCGTTTTGCTCGATAAAGTCCTTCTTTATATCCCAAAAAAGTCAGTTTATTTGGCACGTTTGATTCAGTAATCCACCCGTTCCACTCGTTCAACATGCATACAAAGGAATCACAAAAGTTACCAATAAACTTCGTCCAAACAAGTGAAACAACGTTTCTAATCAATCCTCAGGTACCCTAATATGTAAATAAACAATAAAATGTAAGACGTAGAATAGTATGTTCATTACCGGAGATAAATAACGAAGTGCGCAACCTCATCCACGCGCGCCACAAGACTACAGTCCAAAATGAGAGCCACCTTGAAAAACTACAATTACTAAGTCATTTTTCAAAAAACAAGCCTGAAACCCTTTCTTAAGACTGTTGACATCTAGTGGAAGCCATAGGAACTGCAATCTGGGAGGATTTCCTTTGAATATCCCATAGACAAGCATTTCAATGGGTGGTGACGTAATTATTTGTTTTTACAGATGGATTCTCCTCAGGTTTTTGCCTGCCATATCAGTTCTGTTATACTCACAGACATTATTTTAACAGTTTTAGAAACTTCAGAGTGTTTTCTATCCAATGCTTTTCTATCCAATTATATGCATATCCTAGCTTCTGGGCCTGAGTAACAGGCAGTTTACTTTGGGCACGTCAGTCATCCGAACTTCCGAATACTGCCCCCTATCCTTGAGAAGTTTTAAGTGGCATTTCATGGAGGCATTCCATATGTTTATCAGTGTTTTATTTGCAAATCTATTCTGTGAGTTTTCCTAAAGACCTCTTTGTACTCGATTTGAAGATATTTTAAACATTTCTTCAGAAAGTGTATGACTTATTTAGTAATGTGTGTATCAAAATATTTGTATTTATTATTTTGTATGATTAATCAAAAATAATTGTACAAAGAATTATCAATGCACTATACTGTAACTGTAAGGTTGAAAATCATATTAAATAAATTAGCATTATTCCATTCAAATTTCTGCAGTTAATGGAAACTAATATTGTATTTATTTGACTGTATACAGTGGCTTGCGAAAGTATTCACCCCCCTTGGCATTTTTCCTATGTTGTTGCCTTACAACCTGGAATTAAAATAGATTTTTGGGGGGTTTGTATCATTTGATTTACACAACATGACTACCACTTTGAAGGTGCAAAATATTTTTTATTGTGGAACAAACAAGAAATAAGACAAAAAAACGGAAAACTTGAGCGTGCATAACTATTTACCCTAAAGTCAATACTTGTAGAGCCACCTTTTGCAGCAATTACAGCTGCAAGTCTTTTGTGGTATGTCTCTATAAGCTTGGCAAATCTAGCCACTGGGATTTTTGCCCATTCTTCAAGGCAAAACTGCTCCAGCTCCTTCAAGTTGGATGGGTTCCGCTGGTGTACAGCAATCTTTAAGTCGTACCACAGATTCTCAATTGGATTTTGGTCTGGGCATTGACTGGGCAATTCCAAGACATTTAAATGTTTTCCTGTAAACCACCCGAGTGTTGCTTTAGCAGTATGCTTTGGATCATTGTCCTGCTGGAAGGTGAACCTCCATCCCAGTCTCAAATCTCTGGAAGATTGAAACAGGTTTCCATCAAGAATTTTCCTGTATTTAGCGCCATCCATCATTCCTTCAATTCTGGCAAGTTTCCCAGTCCCTGCCGATGAAAAACATCCCCACAGCATGATGCTGCCACCACCATGCTTCACTGTGGGGATCGTGTTCTCGGGGTGATGAGAGGGGTTTGGTTTGCGCCAGACATAGCGTTTTCCTTGATGGTCAAAAAGCTCAATTTTAGTCTCATCTGACCAGAGTACCTTCTTCCATATGTTTAGGGAGTCTCCCACATGCTGTTTGCTTATTTCTTTCTTTAAGCAATGGCTTTTTTCTGGCCCCTCTTCCTTAAAGCCCAGCTCTGTGGAGTGTATGGCTTAAAGTAGTCCTATGGACAGATACTCCAATCTCCGCTGTGGAGCTTTGCAGCTCCAGAGTTATCTTTGGTCTCTTTGTTGCCTCTCTAATTAATGCCCTCCTTGCCTCGTCCATGAGTTTGTGGGCGGCCCTCTCTTGGCAGGTTTGTTGTGGTGCCATATTCTTTCAATTTTTTAAATAATGGATTTAATGGTGCTCTGTGGGATGTTCATAGTTTCTGATATTCTTTTATAACCCAACCCTGATCTGTACTTCTCCACAACTTTGTCCCTGACCTGTTTGGAGAGCTCCTTCGTCTTCATGGTGCCACTTGCTTGGTGGTGCCCCTTGCTTAGTGGTGTTGCAGACTCTGGGGCCTTTCAGAACAGGTGTATATATACTGAAATCATGTGACAGATCATGTGACACTTAGATTGCACACAGGTGGACTTTATTTGACTAATTATGTGACTTTTGAAGGTAATTGGTTGCACCATATCTTATTTAGGGGCTTCATAGCAAAGGGGGTGAATACATATGCACGCACCACTTTTCAATTTTTTTGTGTTTCTGTAACGGCTGTTGGAAGGAGAGGACCAAGGTGCAGCGTGGTACGTGTCCATATGTATTAAATGAACACTGAAATAACAAAAATAACAAAGATAACGACCGAAACAGTTCTGGCTGGTTGCAGACACACAACAGAAAACAACAACCCACCAACACAGGTGGGGAAAGGCTACCTAAGTATGGTTCTCAATCAGAGACAAAGATTGAGAACCATTCTCTCTGATTGAGAAGCACACCCGGCCAAACACATAGAACTAGACAACATAGAACACAACATAAAATGCCCACCCCAACTCACGCCCTGACCAACCAAAATAGAGACATAAAAAGGATCTCTAAGGTCAGGGCGGGACAGTTTCAAATTTTTTGAAACAAGTAATTTTTCATTTCACTTCACCAATTTGGAATATTTTGTGTATGTCCATTACATGAAATCCAAATAAAAATCTATTTAAACTACAGGTTGTAATGCAACAAAATAGGAAAAACACCAAGGGGGATGAATACTTTTGCAAGGCACTGTACATTACCAAGTAATTCAAAGTAATTCTGCTGTTATGAAGTCAAATATTTTGTGGTAGGTTATTCAATTCACAGATGGTATTGCATAGTTTCTTACTCAGCTGAACAGTGTTTAGTTTCTGCAGCACCATACCACAGTCAGACCTTTGATTAGAACAGGACAAATACGGTAAATTCTCTGAGCCTCTGTCTCTGCAATCTCTCCCATCTTCATCTTCCAAAGAACATCTGCCAAGTACTACATGACACACACACACACACACACACACACAAATCGTATCCTCCTCCCTTCATCTTCTCCTCCCACCCCTTCTTTTTTCCCTTATCCTTCTCCTCTTCCACCTCACCCCTTACTTCTCTCCCACACTCCCTACTGTAAACAGTTTGTCTCCACAAGGGTGTGTAATTCCAGAAGCATCCTCACGTGTTTTGGTGGTGTTTTTTCCAAGTATTAATTACCCTGTGAAGTGAAAGGGAAAATGTGACCCATCCAGCCCTGTTTCCTATAATAAAATGGAGTTATGTATCTGTCAACTCCTGTTTTTTTACAGGATATTACAGCATTCTATAACTCATGACATTCAATGAGGTTTTATTGCTTGGTATTAAATGGGGCTATCCTATATAACTACAAATAACAACACAACAATGTCTTCTAATTGAACGTGACCATTCTTCATAGACAGTATGTGACAGTCTTGCTGTCCTTTAGATTTATATATTTTGACAAAAGATAGGAAGGAACACTGGATGAGAGGAACGTGTGAACAGCCAATGTGAATGAGCCAGATACAAGAAGCAGAAAGGAGAAAAAGAGAACTGGTGACTTGTGCAGAATGTGGTAATGATATAATGACTGTGGTATTGATATAATGACTGTGGTAATGACAGATACAGTAGCTAGAGTGATAGCAAAATCAACAGAGATAACTGTTTGATCAGGCCTCCTCCCAGTCAGCTGCTTCCTACTCCCTTCCCCAAACAGACTGACAGACAGACACAGCTGCCAGACCAAAATACCCCTGCCTGGCCTAAACCAACCCCAAAGATGGGAGGACACCCAGGCAGACCTGGGCAAGTCCCCCCTATGGAGCATGCCCAGTACTTCCACTCCCAAACCCCTTGACTCCCACAGCTCCCCCTCCCACCCAATCCACACACCCCTGCCCCGTCATGGTACAGTCCCACAGTCCCAGGAAGGCCAGTCTATTTATGGAGGGCGGGGTCTGGCTGAGGAGAGGGGCAGGTGCTAAAAGTTTTGGGAGACTGTGAGAGTCAGTGAATGCACTTCAGCCAGCACTTTCTCCCTCTCCCACTCTTTTTACCTCTGTCTGTGAGGTGTTCCAGTCTTCTATTCACTTGGTAATGACCCTGGATATGGACAATGTGGAGGTGTTTGATACTGGGGTAAAGGGCAGAGGCCTCAGGACCACCAAGAACCTCTGTGCTGGGGAGGTTGTACTCGCTGAGCCCAGCTTCGCTGCAGTGGTCTTCGACAGGTAGGGACCAATGCATGGAGATTTTGGTCATAATGACAAAATCTCTCAGTGGCATGCACACACACATAAATTATTTCTTAGTAAGAAAGACAAATTGAATGCAAAAAGGATACCTTCATGGTTCCTGTATCAATGCATATCATTAACCATTTGATATTGTGGTTCTATTTATTAAAAAATACTTACATTCTGCTATGTCTTTGATGGGTAGGGCCTGATTCATGGTTTGTATCGTGGTGGCCAAAAGGCCATGTATAGTATTGGTATTTCACAGTGGAGTGAGCATATCCGTTACTCCTCAGGTGCCAGCCTGGTCTCATAGACCAGGCGTAACATAATATACGTAAATCTGGGATGTTTCGTATGGTTATACACTGAGTATATAAAACATTAAGAACACGTGCTCTTTCCATGACCTAGACTAACCAGGTGAATCCACGTGAAATATATGATCCCGTATTGATGTCACTTGTTACATTTGAGACATGGATTGTGTATGGGTGCCATTCAGAAGGTGAATGGGCAAGACAAACAATGTAAATGCCTTTGAACGGGGTATGGTAGTAGATGCCAGGCGCACTGGTTTGTGTCAAGAACTGCAACCGGGTTGCTGGGTTTTTCACATTCAACAGTTTCCCGTGTATATCAAGAATGGCCCACCATCCAAAGGATAACCAGCCAACTTGACATGACTGTGGGATGCATTGGAGTCAACATGGGTCAGCATCCCTGTGGAACCCTTTCGACACCTTGTAGAGTCCATTCCCAACAAATTTAGGCTGTTCTAATGGCAAAAGGGGGGACAACTCAATATTAGGAAGGTGTTCCTAATGTTTGGTATACTCAATGTATAAGACAGAAGGTTATTTAAGGCAAAAACAAAAGGAGGGTGTTTGGTCGGGTGGATGGGCAGGAATATAACGCAAACATATCCGAACCCAAAAGTTCAGTGTTTGAATCTCATCATGGACAACTTTAGCATTTTAGCTAATTAGCAACTTTGTAACTAATTACTACTTTTTAGCTACTGCACAACTACTTAGCATGTTAGCCAACCCTTCCCCTAACCTTAACCCTTTAACCTAACTCCTAATCTTAACCCTAACCTTAACACTTAACCATAACCCCCAGCCGAGCTAACGTTAGAGTTAGCCACCTAGCTAACGTTAGCCACATCAAATTGCAATTCGTAACGTGTCATACGAATTGTACTTCATACAGTATCATACGAAATGGATGATGGACATCCACAAATTAACACATATCATTTCGAAACAACATATTATACTAAATGGAGGGAGACATATTTACATTTACTATGACGTTATGTCTACCCCTGAGTCCAGATTGCAGGTGCTGGGTAGAAAATGATACCTGCTGTTTATGTATCAATGTAAACATAATCATTGTAATATCTGTTTAATATTACAATCTTACAGATTCTTGAAAGAAATGTCAGTTAAGTTTGTCTAAAATTCAACATCTTGTTGTTTGAGTGCTTTATAAATTCTATAGAATTCTGTAGTAAACTGTAGTATCCAAACTGTTGTATCCCTCGATCGTGTAGTGCATACTATAGACTTTTGTAGTATAAAGTAGAATATTATACTACACACTGTAGTATCCCCCTTGATCGTGTAGTGCTTACTATGTAATGTTGTAGTATACTGTAGAATACTATACTACACACTGTAGTATCCCTTGATCATGTAGTACTTACTTCAGAATGTTGTAGTATACTGTGTAGAATATTATACTACACACTGTAGTATCCCTTGATCACGTAGTGCTTACTTTAGAATTTTTTGATCGATTGCACCGCTAGCTAGCTTTGTCGATGCTGTTTTTGTGAGGACAGACACTGGGAGACGAAAAGCAAGTACAAGGAGGGAATATTTAATAAATAACAGACATGAAACAAAACAAGGACAGCATAACGACAAGCGGAACAAAACGACATTAATGCAGACACGGGGATCAAACAGAGGAACAGACAGATATAGGAGGGGCACTCAACAAAATAATGGAGTCCATGTGAGTCCAAAGATGCGCTGGTGCACGTAACGATTGTGACAGGTGTGCGTAAGGATGGGTAGCCTGGCGCTCTCGAGAGCCAGGGAGGGGTAACCCCCGCGGTAACCCCCGCTCTTAGGGGTGCCACCCAGCGTCCCACCTGGGCGAGCCTGACAGGCCGGCAGTGACATGGGAGTCGGACAAGCCGGCTGAGGCACGGAAGCCTGATGAACCGGCTGAGGCACGGAAGCCTGATGAACCGGCTGAGGCGTGGGAGCCCGACGAGCCGGCTGAGGCATGACGTGGGATGTGAGCCTGATGAGCCGGCTGAGGCGCGGATGCCCGACGAGCCAGCTGAGGCACCCCCGGTTCCTACGGCAGCGGCACCCTGACCCAATGTCACCAACAAAAACATAAAACTCCCTGATGCTTAAAATATTGGTGTCTGCATTCCGTAAGGACAGACGCTGGGAGACGAAAAGCAAGTACATGGGGTGAACATTTAATAAATACCGGACATGAAACAACACGGACAGCGTCTGGACAGGGGAAACAAAACGTCATTAATGCAGACACGGGGATCAAACCGAGGAACAGACAGATATAGGAGGGGCAATAAACAAAGTAATGGAGTCCAGGTGAGTTCAAAGACGCACTGGTGCGCGTAACGATTGTGACAGGTGTGCGTAATGATGGGCAGCCTGGCACCCTCTAGAGCCAGGGAGGGGGAGCGGGAGCAAGCGTGACAGTTTTGATTTGAACGTGCTGTCCTTGGGGAGCTCATGCCGGAGGATTTCCTCTGAGGTTCCCCCCTCTAACATTTTTGTGGACATAACATTCTATAGTAATCACTGTAGTGTTTTTGCAGACTTTACCTTAGTATTGAATATAGTGTTTTGCAGACTTGACTGTAGTATACTGCAGTATTTACTGTAGTACTTTTGCGGACATGACTGTAGTATACTATAGTAATTACTATAGTGTTTTGCAGACATGACTGTAGTATACTGCAGTATTTACTGTAGGGTCTTTGCGGACATGACTGTAGTATGCTATAGTATTCACTGTAGTGTTTTTGCAGACTTTACTGTAGTATTCACTATAGTGTTTTGCGGATATGACTATAATATACTGTAGTGTTTTTGCGGACAAGACTGTAGTCATTGATTATTGTCATTGATAATTGCCATTAACAGCCAATTAATTATGTAGGTTCATTGCTGTTGTGGAGCCTACGGAATTGTGTCACGCTGAGGATTATTTCTGTCTGTAATAAAGCCCTTTTGTGGGGAAAATCTCCTTCTGATTGGCTAGGCCTGGCTGCCAAGTGGGTGGGGCTATGCCTTCCAAGGCCCACCCATGGCTGCACCCCTGCCCAGTCATGTGAAGTCCATAGATTAGGGCCTTATTCATTTATTTAATTTGACTGATTTCCTTATATGAACTGTAACTCAGAAAAATCTTTTAAATTGTTACGTGTTGTGTTTATATTTTTGTTCAGTATAGATTGGAATGTACTTTGTATAGTGTAGATCAGCGACACACACACAAACACATATTACAATACAGTGTATCAATCTCTCCATCTACTGTACAGGTGGATGGGCCATGAATAAGACCACACTTTCAGTTCTGTGCACTGTACTCTGTTTCTAAATGTGTATGAGTATGTGTTTGAGACTGTGTGTGCATTGAGGGGTCTCAGTCTCTATATCTGCTGGAATGCTGGTCACAGATATGCCTGCTTACTGCGGGCCAGTGTGGAACCATATAAGAGCTAGCATCGGGATGACAGCAGACATAGCAGGTATGCAATGAAAGGATCACACTGTTTGGAAAGAGGGGTGTGTGAGCTTTCCAAAACTAGAGAGGAAGAATAGTGCAGGGGCTGTGTGTGTGTGTGTCTTGTCCCCTGGCAGCTATCTGCTTACAGAAGATTTGTTGAAGCTTTACAGCATGCCAACAATCATTGCAGGCATTAAGCTAGTTCCATTTCCTTTTAGACACACTCCCAGACACTCATAGGATAAACTGTTTACACACACAAGCCCATAGCCTGTCTTCAAGGTGTGGCAGTTATTTTATGGCTGTTTAGTATTGTGTTTTTGGCATAGCCATGTCACTTACATACGTTTTTAGTCCTACGCTGAAGCTTTTTGCACAATCAATGCACACCTAGGAAAATATTGTGTTGTAGTCCACATAGTCGTTCTTTTTTTATATACAAAACCATACTGTACTCACCAGCCTTCACCTTAAGACAAAGTTCAGAGATCGGGGAAGTTGTGTACAACATGTGTCGAGAAAGCAGGTTTGAATGCTGCTAGATGAAAAACGTTTAGAAAGTCTGGCCTCGTGTATTGCGTAATTGTCTATTATGGAAATGGGATCTCAGGTACCTGTTTATTGGCACATCAGGGGAATGATAACTGGGACCAGTCGGGTGCCTGTCCACCGGGGTGTATTTAGTGATTTGGGGCCCTCCCCTACCTTTCCACAGACATTAATTGCTATGATTATGTTTATCCCACAACTGAATATATTTATTTCAAATGCTTTTTTCATTTCAGGAATTTATTCAATATATAGGCTGCATAAAGTTGTTAACAATCAGTCAGTGGGGACCACCTGGGCAGCTGGGGCTCGTTTAAATTGAAAACTATGAAACATAAGGTTTGTCTCTGCCTGTCTAAGTCATAAACATATACATACAAGTGTAACAGTATAACTTTAGACCGTCCCCTCGCCCCGACACGGGCGCGAACCAGGGACCCTCTGCACACATCAACAACAGTCACCCACAAAGCATCATTACCCATCGCACCACAAATGCCGCAGCCCTTGCAGAGCAAGGGGAACCACTACTTCAAGGTCTCAACGCGAGTGACGTAACCGATTGAAACGCTATTAGCGCGCACTACCGCTAACTAGCTAGCCATTTCACATCCGTTACACAAGCATACAAGCGCAATCACACAAACATGATTAAACATTGTTTTAGGGTAACTTTTTGTTATTTTCCTCATTGTTGAAATGATTGAGATGTTTGCTTCATGTTCAAGTGTCACGGGTAAAGTAAATAATGTCCTTATTTGTTCAGTTTGGGCATTACTTTTTAAATAATAAGCTCACATAAAAAAAATACTACAGTTTACTATAGAATACAATAGTACTTACTATAGAATTCTATAGTATTCTGCAGAGGTAGGACCAAGTCATTATTTTACAAGTCACAAGTAAGTCTCAAGTCTTAGCACTCAAGTCCCAAGTCAAGTCCCAAGTCAAGATAGGCAAGTCCGAGTCAAGTCTCAAGTCAAGACCGTCAAGTATCAAGTGAAGTCTCAAGTCCTAAACTTTGAGTTTCGAGTCCTAAACAAGTCATAATGTGCTCTTCACCAAATGTAATACCATTTCATATTTTTAACAAGAGTAAGTTAGTATATTACATTTACGCAAATCATGAATGCTTTTAGAAATATCTATATATTTATTACTTTCCAAATAAATGTTATATTTCCATAGAAATAAATGGGTAGCCATGAGAAAGACACATCCCCCCAATAGTGATCGACTATCGAGGATTGCTATGGGGCGCAATCGGGCGATGTAGGCTTATACACAATCGCCTAACCTTAACACACACACACACATACACTCTCTCTGTGTGGTTACAGTAGGCTACCGTATGTCAATGGTTTAAGGAACACTAGTAACATCAGGCAGGATTTAGGCTACCAACTGCCGAGCCAGTTGTAGCTCAATCTTGGGTGCAATGATCACGTTCCCGCACTGACTGACTAATGTGGAGGCTCATTGATTTAACGTTATGTTAGCCTACACTAGTAAAGTAATAAAATATATAGCTGTCGGCTATATTAGCCACAACTTACCCTTCTTTGTGCAGCTTCAAATGTCGAACAAAGATGGAAATTGTTGCGCCTCCGTCTGTAAATTTCTTCCCTCATGTTTTGCAAGTTGCAATCTGTTTTTTATTGATACAATGTCGTCTTTATATCCAAAAATAAAAATGTTGGGTATCATCTTTCCAAGGGCTCCATCTGAATTCACCCGCCGACGTTCCTCTGCACTGCCATGCACAACTTTTTTTCAGATGGCATAATTTGATTGGCTGCTGTCCGATTCAAACTGTAATCTGTTAAATGAAGAGTTGATGCTCTGCACACTTTTTTAATAGCATCATTTTTAATATTCGGGCTTGGGGAGGGTATCAAGTCAGGTCGAGTCATAAGGCTCAAGTCCAAGTCAAGTCACATCAAGTCACAAGTCATTGGTGTTAAAGTCAAAGTCGAGTTGCAAGTCATCATATTTGTGACTCGAGTCCAAGTCATGTGACTCGAGTCCACACCTCTGGTATTCTGTAGTAAACTGTAGTACACTGTAGAATACTATATTACACTCTGTAGTATCCCTCAAGCATGTGTAGTGCTTACTATAGAATGTTGTAGTATACTGTAGAATATTATACTACAACACCGTAATATCCCTCAATCGTGTAGCGCTTACCTCATTTTGTAGTATGCTGTAGAATATTATACTATACACTGTAGTATCCCTCGATAGTGTAGTGCTTAATATATACAGTAATTTTGTAGTATACTGCCAAATATTATACTACACACTTTAGTATCCCTTGATCATGTAGTGCTTACTATAGAATGCTGTAGTATACTGTAGAATAATATATACTACATACTGTATTGATATGCTAATACTAAATTAGCATATGTCCCTTCCATTCCCCTCCCCCATATCCCAATGTCTGCCACCCATGACTGAAAAACCTTCATGCCAAGTAGAGACCATATATTGTTAAATAAACTATTCTCCATACCTAATTAATTCAATGTAAACACAAACGACATTGGAAGAGCAGGAGGAGGCGAGTTCGATAACGACTCACCCCGCTCCTGTACAAAGGACCGAAGACAGCTTTTTAACATATTTTCCATGTCTTAAAAATGTTTTACTTTTGTTAAATCATTTGTACATATTGTAAATGGCTTTTACAGAATTGGATGTTTTACATAGAAAAGTACTTTTAATTATGGCTTGTTTTTATTGGTTTTAACAACATGTACTTTTTAACAAATTTACATGTAATATCCAAATGCTGTTTTTATGCTTTTATGCCATTTTTACGTGTAAAAAAATGACGTACAAAAATATATATGAGCTGTTTTAAAGGAAATGCGATAAAACTTTTCCAAAAGAAAAAATCAACAATAAGCACAACCATTCATCCCACTATTCAAAAATCACAAACCTCCCCTCCCAGTATTACATTTACATTTAAGTCATTTAGCAGACGCTCTTATCCAGAGCGACTTACAAATGGTGCATTCACCTTATGATATCCAGTGGAACAACCACTTTACAATAGTGCATCTAACTCTTTTAAGGGGGGGGGGGGTTAGAAGGATTACTTTATCCTATCCTAGGTATTCCTTAAAGAGGTGGGGTTTCAGGTGTCTCCGGAAGGTGGTGATTGACTCCGCTGACCTGGCGTCGTGAGGGAGTTTGTTCCACCATTGGGGTGCCAGAGCAGCGAACAGTTTTGACTGGGCTGAGCGGGAACTGTACTTCCTCAGAGGTAGGGAGGCGAGCAGGCCAGAGGTGGATGAACGCAGTGCCCTTGTTTGGGTGTAGGGCCTGATCAGAGCCTGAAGGTACGGAGGTGCCGTTCCCCTCACAGCTCCGTAGGCAAGCACCATGGTCTCTGTCTCTTATACACATCTAGATGTGTATAAGAGACAGGGATGAGTTGTAGGGGATTAATGGCACAGGCAGGGAGCCCAGCCAACAGCGAGTTGCAGTAATCCAGACGGGAGATGACAAGTGCCTGGATTAGGACCTGCGCCGCTTCCTGCGTGAGGCAGGGTCGTACTCTGCGAATGTTGTAGAGCATGAACCTACAGGAACGGGTCACCGCCTTGATGTTAGTTGAGAACGACAGGGTGTTGTCCAGGATCACGCCAAGGTTCTTAGCACTCTGGGAGGAGGACACAATGGAGTTGTCAACCGTGATGGCGAGATCATGGAACGGGCAGTCCTTCCCCGGGAGGAAGAGCAGCTCCGTCTTGCCGAGGTTCAGCTTGAGGTGGTGATCCGTCATCCACACTGATCTGTATCTTGAAGAAGAAATTTCCATCCCCTACGTTACATTTTTAATAAAGTTATTTCCCCTTTCCTCCAACTCAAATCCCCTTCCCGTAAACCGGGTTCATTCCCAACCTTTACCCTAAACCAGCTTCGTATCCTCTCGTATTTTTTACTTTACTTATTTACTTTTTAAAATGTGTTTTAATCAAGTTGAGAAAAAAAGGAGAACTCCTCCATCCACTCCCCCTTGTATCTTGCCAAACCTGAACTTCACCAGACAGAAGGTCAACCTAACCGGTCAGACCACTGTCCTACCTACAGTACATACAGGTTATTGTAATGTAGTCTGTGTGTAGCGGTGTAGAGGAGTCAGGCGCAGGACAGCAGATATGAGTAAATAAACGTATTTTACTCAAAAATAGACAAATACAATACAAAATAAGCCAGCCCACATAAACGGACCATATTACATAAAAACAATCACTCACAAACAAACATGGGGGAACAGAGGGTTAAATAACGAACACGTAATTGGGGAATTGAAACCAGGTGTGTAAAGACAAAACAAATGGAAAATGAAAAGTGGATCGGCGATGGCAAGAAGGCCGGTGACGTCGACCGCCGAACGCCGCCCGAACAAGGAGAGGGACCGACTTCGGCGGAAGTCGTGACAGTTATGGACAATTTGCTTTTTTTGTGTTTGTCCAGTAAGTTTCCTCAAGGAGAAAACCCCCTAAATGTTTTTTTCAAAATGATTAAAAAGATAATCAAACAAAAGACAATTAAACAAAAGCACTATAGTAAATACTACATCTACTACAGTAATGTCTGCAAAAACAGTACAGTAAACACTACATTCATGTCCACAAAAACACTGCAGTAAGTACTACAGTATTCACTCTAGTGTCTAGTGTTTTTGCCCAAAAACCCTGCGCAAAAACACTACAGTGAATACTATAGTAAAGTCCGCAAAAAAGGTACTGTGAATACTATAGTATATACTGTACATCAGTTGGGGTCTCTATAAGCTTGAATATGAGTTCCTAAACATAGCATGAAAGTGTATCCTTGTAGCTGTGTGGGCTAATATAGTCAAAATATTTGCCATGGGGTAAGTTGAGCCAATGGTTGAGCCAAAGGCAAGTTGAGCAAATCTAAATGTTTTCTTCCTAGGCGTGATGCAAGGCAACAGTGCTGGCCTATGTTAAAAGTATAAAAAATAATGTACAAAGTGTTTGTTAGGTTTAAAGCCTGTTAAAAGACACTTAAAATTATTAACAGATAAAAAAGCGATTGTGATTGTATTGAATTTTGATTGGGAAATAAAGATAGACATGGTTTTAAAAAGGTAGTGGTAATATTTAATTCAGTACAGACATTTGTACACTGCTTAACTTAACCCGGGGGAGGGTCGCGCCAAATGACCACTTTTTTGGACAAGCTATGTTTTCAAAACTGTAATATTTACATGAATTCTGATTATTTCCAGGTATACACAACATCCTGAAATATATGCAGATATCTTTGCTATAAAGAAAATTTGATTTATTTTCATGGAATGACGCTGATTGTAAAAAATGGCTCAACTTACCAACTCTCCCCTACATATAGTAAACCAGAACAGATATAGTGGTGGAGCTCAACAAGTACACGGAATGACAGTGGAAACATTCTCAGATGAAGTGCAAACAGAGTTTTAGAGAGAGAGAGAAGTTTGGCAGGTGTGTGGGGAATACCATCATATTTCTGTAAAGTCATCTCAGAATAGCCCATTACATAAATACAGTGCATTCGGAAAGTATTCAGACCCTTTCACTTTTTCCACATTGTTACTTTACAGCCGTATTGTAAAATTGATTAAATAGTTTTTTTCCCCTCATCAATCTACACACAATACCCCATAATGACAAAGCAAAAACAGGTTTAACATTCTTTTTGCAAATGTATTAAAATAAAAAAACGGAAATATCACATTTACATAAGTATTCAGACCATTTATCCTCAGTACTTTGTTGAAGCACCTTTGGCATCAATTACAGCCTCAAGTCATCTTGGGTATGATGCTACAAGCTTGGCACACCTGTATTTGGGGAGTTTCTCCCATTCTTCTCTGCATCGCTGCACAGCTATTTTCAGGTCTCTCCAGAGATGTTCGATTGGGTTCAAGTCCGGGATCTGGCTGGGCCACTCAAGGACATTCAGGGACTTGTCCCGAAGCCACTCCTGCATTGCCTTGGCTGTGTGTTTAGGGTCGTTGTCCTGTTGGAAGGTAAACCTTCACCCCGGTCTGAGGTTCTGAGCGCTCTGGAGCAGGTTTTCATCAAGGATCTCTCTGTACTTTGCTCCGTTCAACTTTCCTTTGATCCCGAGGTGTCTCCCAGTCCCTGCCGCTGAAAAACATCCCCACAACATGATGCTGCCACCACCATGCTTCACAGTAGGGATGGTGACAGGTTTCCTCCAGACGTGACGCTTAGCTTTCAGGCCAAAGAGTTCAGTCTTGGTTTCATCACACCAGAGAATATTGTTTCTCATGGTCTGAGAGTATTCAGGTGCCTTTTGGTAAACCCCAAGCTGGCTGTCATGTGCCTTTTACTGAGGAGTGGCTTCTGTCTGGCCATTGTACCATAAAGGCCTGATTGGTGGAGTGCTGCAGAGCTGGTTGAATTCTGGAAGGTTCTCCCATCTCCACAGAGGAACTCTAGAGCTCTGTCAGAGTGACCATTGGGTTCTTGGTCACCTCCCTATTGCTCAGTTTGGCTGGGCGGCCACCTCTAGGAAAAGTCTTGGTGGTTCCAAACTTATTCCATTTAAGAATGATGGAGGCCACTGTATTCTTGAGGACCTTCAATGCTGCAGACATTTTTTAGTACCCTTCTCCAGATCTGTGCCCTGACACAATCCTGTCTTGGAGCTCTACGGACAATCCCTTCGACCTCATGGCTTGGTTTTTGTTCTGACATGCACTGTCAACTGTGGGACCTAATATAGACAGGTGTGTGCCTTTCCAAATCATTTTCCAATTAAGTTGTAGAAACATCTCATGGATGATCAATGGAAACAGGGTGGATCTGAGCTCAATTTCGAGTCTCATAGCAAAGGGTCTGAATACTTATGTAAATAAGATATTTCTGTTTTAATTTTTTATAAATGTATACATTTGCAAAAAAAATTCAAACCTGTTTTCGCTTTGTCATTATGGGGTATTGTATAGATTGGTGAGGATTTTTTATTTATTTAATCCATCTTAGAATAAGGTTTAATGTAACAAAATGTGGAAAAAGTCAAGGAGTCTGAATACGAGGCAATATTTATTGGGTCTGTATGAAAAAGGGCGAGGGAAAAGGGCGATGCACTGAAAAAAGGGCGAGGGAAAGGGAAGAGGATAACCAGGAAAGACATAGAAAAAAGGAGAGAGGAAATATGAGGTAAGTAGTTAAGGGACTGAGAGATTTAAATGCTGACACAGAACAGGTCTTTCTCTTCACTGATAAGGTACAGAAATGGCTCCCCACTCAGTTTGCTGTGAGAGCGTATTATCATTCATTCCTAAACCTACACTCTCCAGCACACCAACATATCCCTGTTTTTTTATCTATTTAATGTCTTCTCCAACCTGCTGGCTTCTCACACTACCATGGCCATCGAATCACCCCCAGCTTCAAATAGGCGCAATCACTCGTTTTAAGACCCACCAAAGTGAAAATTGCTAGTGAAATAAATCCACTCCATTATCAGTCCATGATGTTATCCACTGGTCATTGCCTTGCGTTGTTATTCTCTACCCCATATACACTAATTATACTAAACATTAGGAACAACTTCCTAATATTGAGTTGCACCCCCCCATTTTGCCCTCATAACAGCCTCAATTCGTTGGGGCATGGACTCTACAAGGTGTCAAAAGCGTTCCACAGGGATGCTGGCCCATGTTGACTCCATGCTTCCCACAGTTGTGTTAAGTTGGCTGGATATCCTTTGGATGGTGGACCATTCTTGATACACACGGGAAATTGTTGAGCGTGAAAAACCCAGCAGCGTTGCAGTTCTTGACACAAACCGGTGTGCCTGGCACTTACTACCATACCCCGTTCAAAGGCACTTCAATCTTTTGTCTTGCACATTCATCCTCTGAATGGCACACATACACAATCCATATCTAAATTGTCTCAAGGCTTAAACATCCTTCTTTAGCCTGCCTCCTCCCCTTCATCTACACTGATGGAAGTGGATTTAAAAAGTGACATCAATAAGGGCTCATAGCTTTCACCTGGATTCACCTGGTCAGTCTGTCATGGAAAGAGCATGTTCTTAATGTTTTGTATACTCCGTGTATAGGCTATGTTCCCAGGAGATTTGAAACTTCAATTCCCACAGGGCCTATGTAGTAGTTTGGACTGATTTCTCTAGGGCCTGCCATCCCTGCCATTAGGTTTTATGGTAACAGGTTTCCACTAAATCTGATAGTTACCAAGGACAGAAGGGAGGATGAGAGCGCAGCAGGGTTTGATTTTCAATAGTTTCAGGGGGCTGGTAAACCCCTGAACCCCATAAGAAATCATGACCTCTAACCCTTGACCTCCCCACTTTTCCCAGTCTGTCTCAGCAGGTGTGTCACAGCTGCTTCCGTCGCCAGGCCAACCTCCACCGCTGCGCCCAGTGTAAGTTTGCCCATTACTGTGACCGCACCTGTCAGACTGCATGCTGGGACGAGCACAAGCAGGAGTGTGGTGCCATCAAGAAGAACGGAAAGGCCCCCAATGAGAATGTCCGGTAAGAAGGAGGGAGGAGAGAGAGTGGAGGAGGGAGAAAAATAGAGAAGGAGAGAGAGCTAGCGGAGAGAGGTGGTGGAGGAAGGAGAGAGAGGGGAGGAGGGAGAAAAATAGAGGAGAAGGAGAGAGAGCTAGCGGAGAGAGGTGGTGGAGGAAGGAGAGAGAGGGGAGTAGGAAGAGAATGGATGGACAGGGGAAGGTGAGTGGTTGTCAATGCCTTGCCAAGTTGCATAAAAAATAAACCAGGCTATGTCAGCCACTCATATAAAACTATAATGCTAATGCTAACTCTCCCTGTCCCTCTCCAGTCTTGCTGCCCGTGTGCTGTGGCGCATACAGAAGGACACAGGCATTGTGTCGGACAGCCAGCTGACCTCAGTGGACCAGCTGGAGGACCACGTGGCCGACATGCCCACCGACAACCTCGAAGAGCTCAAGATCGACGTGCACAACTTCCTGAACTACTGTCCCAACATCAGGCACGGCGTGGAGTACATCTCACACATCTTTGGCATAGTACGTATCAATGAGTTAGTCATCTTACCATCCAGATATCTCGAACTTTGGCACAGTACGTACAAGATCACTGGTTGATCTATTTTGACTATAGTATGTGTTCTTTTACTCTCTATGGACTGTGAGGTACTGTCATTAACCATTCATATCTTTATTCCTCTCTCTCTGTCTTCCTCCACTGTCATTCTCATTCCATCTCTCTCTCCATTCTCTTTCTTTTTTCTCTCTCCATCCCCCCTTTTCTCCATCCATCTGTAGATCAACTGTAATGGTTTTACTCTGAGTGACCAGAGGGGTCTGCAGGCAGTGGGAGTAGGTCTGTTCCCTAACCTGTGTCTGGTCAACCATGACTGCTGGCCCAACTGTACTGTCATCCTCAACCATGGCAAGTATGTATCCCCCAAGAGAGGGAGAGGGAGAGATAAAACGTTTGTATGTGATTTGTAAACTCTTTGACTGCCATCTCTTCCAGTCAGTCAGCTCTGAATGCAACCTTCCACTCTAAGAGGAGGTGGGTCTCTCTGCCTGCTTCAAACTAACATCTAACCTTTGAACCTTGAGCATCCGATCCTCAAAGATCTCATTAGCACCTGTTATTAACCCTCAACCCTCTATCATTGGACGTTAGTGAGGAAGTCAACAGAACAACAGTACCAAATGACAGTCAGGCATTCTAATCTTGACCCTGACATTGAATAGTGTGATTTCCTCTATTTTTCCTTTTTTACCACGGGACCGTTTCCTCATTGAGCATGATCAAATTACTCATTATCATAAAAGTACTATCAAATCTGACCCCTAAAGTTAATAACTGAGGGGAAAACAGAATATTACGAAACTCAACAAATTGTGTCTGTCCGACTATAACTTACTTATAGCATGGTTTGTTTAGCTCTCAGTAGGACTGAGTTGCTATTCTGCTTGAGGCTTTGTTGTGTGAAGTGTGTCTATTGTTAGATTTTGCTCAGTTTTCAGTCAACTACCTGATAAGATTACTTCAAACATCACATCATAACGTGAATGTATTTTTAGACTTTTAGACTGCCTGCACTGTGTTGGTGATGATGGCTGTTTTTGGTTGTCTGTCAGTGCAAAATCCCCAAACTGCTTTGTTAGAATGTTGTTTCGAGTTGAGTGAAATGAAAACCCCCACACTGAGCTTGCAGCTGGGCTATGGATCTTCCTCCAAACCATATTTATTATTCATCAGGAGCCAACAGTCCAAGATGTTGAGCTCTGAACGATCAATATAACTTTCTCTGAACCACGAGCTGCAAGGATTATCCAACCAGTGATGTTTATGTTTGCTGACTGGTCAATGAAGGTTTCCTATCTCCATAAAAAACTAAAATGCTGTCAGCTCCCTGGACAACTATGTCACTGCAATAACTTTCCTGGCCTTTCGCTATTGTAGCAATTGAGAGAGAACATTCATAGCAGGGCTTGAACTTACAGACCTGTCCTAGTAGTGCAGTGGTCTAAGGCACTGCATCTTAGTGCAAGAGGTCCATGGTTCAAATCCAGGCTGTATCACATCTGGCTGTGATTGGGAATCCCATCAAGTGTTGCACAATTGGCCCAGTGTCGTACAGGTTTGGCCAGGGTAGGCTGTCATTGTAAATAAGAATTTGTTCTTAACTGACTTGCCTAGTTAAATAAATAAAAAAACAGGTAAAGGTCTAGGGGCTACACTACCCCCTTTACCTTCCCTTATGGTTACTACCATCACACTACACTACCCCCTTTACCTTCCCTTATGGTTACTACCATCACATCTACACTACCCCTTACCTTCCCTTATGGTTACTCAACCATCCACACTACACTACCACCCCTTTCCTTCCCTTATGGTTACTTACCATCCACACTTACACTAACCCCTTTACCCTCCCTTATGGTTACTACCATCACACTACACTACCCCCTTACTCCTCCCTTATGGTTACTTACCATCACACTACACTACCCCCTTTACCCTCCCTTAGGTTACTACCATCACAACATACACTACCCCCTTTACCCTCCCTTATGGTTACTACCATCACACTACACTACCCCTTTACCCTCCCTATGTTACTACCCCATCTACACTACCCCCTTTACCCTCCCTTATGGTTAACTACCATCACATACACTACCCCCTTTACCCTCCCCTTTATGGTTACTACCATCACACTACACTACCCCCTTTACCTTCCCTTATGGTTACTACCATCACACTACACTACCCCCTTTACCTTCCCTTATGGTTACTACCATCACACTACACTACCCCTTTACCCTCCCTTATGGTTACTACCATCACACTACACTACCCCTTTACCCTCCCCTATGGTTACTACCATCACACTACACTACCCCCTTTACCTCCCTTATGGTACTACCATCACACTACACTACCCCTTTACCCTCCCTTATGGTTACTACCATCACACTACACTACCCCTTTACCCTTCCCTTATGGTTACTACCATCACACTACACTACCCCCTTTACCCTCCCTTAGGTTACTACCATCACACTACACTACCCCCTTTACTCCCTTATGGTTACTACATCACAACTACACTACCCCCTTTACCCTCCTTATGGTTACTACCATCACACTACACTACCCCCTTTACCCTCCCTTATGGTTACTACCATCACACTACACTACCCCTTTACCTCCCTTATGGTTACTACCATCACATACACTACCTCCTTTACCCTCCCTTATGGTTACTACATCACACTACACTACCCCCTTTACCCTCCCTTATGGTTACTACCATCACACTACACTACCCCCTTTACCCTCCCTTATGGTTACTACCATCACACTACACTACCCCCTTTACCTCCCTTATGGTTACTACCATCACATACACTACCCCTTTACCCTCCCTTATGGTTACTACATCACACTACACTACCCCTTTACCCTCCCTTATGGTTACTACCATCACACTACACTACCCCTTTACCCTCCTTATGGTTACTACCATCACACTACACTACCCCCTTTACCTTCCCTTATGGTTACTACCATCACACTACACTACCCTTTACCCTCCCTTATGGTTACTACCATCACACTACACTACCCCCTTTACCCTCCCTTATGGTTACTACCATCACACTACACTACCCCCTTTACCCTCCCTTATGGTTACTACCATCACATTACACTACCCCCTTTACCTCCCTTATGGTTACTACCATCACACTACACTACCCCCTTTACCCTCCTTATGGTTACTACCATCACATACACTACCCCCTTTACCCTCCCTTATGGTTACTTACCATCACATTACACTACCCCCTTTACCCTCCCTTATGGTACTACCATCACACTACACTACCCCTTTACCCTCCTTATGGTTACTACCATCACATACACTACCCCCTTTACCCTCCCTTATGGTTACTACCATCACACCACACTACCCCTTTACCCTCCTTATGGTTACTACCATCACATTCACTACCCCTTTATCCTCCCTTATGGTTACTACCATCACACTACACTACCCCCTTTACCCTCCCTTATGGTTACTACCATCACACTACACACCCCTTTACCCCTTTACCTTTATCACATTACACTACCCCCTTTACCCTCCCTTATGGTTACTACCATCACACTACACTACCCCCTTTACCCTCCCTTATGGTTACTACCATCACACTACACTACCCCTTTACCCTCCCTTATTGAGTTACTACCATCACACTACACTACCCCCTTTACCCTCCCTTATGGTTACTACCATCACACTACACTACCCCCTTTACCCTCCCTTATGGTTACTACCATCACATCACACTACATCACCCCCTTATCCCTTATGCTCCAGGGCCTGTTCTTTCAGCATGTGACATGCAGAGCTCACAAGCTGATCCTAGAGCAGCTGTTACTCTGGCACTAGGCTAACCATGCCGCCCTGCTCCCTCAGGATTGAGCTGCGTGCGCTTGGTAAGATTGCTGAGAATGAGGAGCTGACGGTGGGCTACGTGGACTTCCTGAACGTGTCAACGGACCGCCAGAGAGCCCTGAAGCACCAGTACCACTTTGACTGCACCTGCAAAAGCTGCAGCAAGAACCTCAAAGATGACCTAATGATGGCTGCCAAGGAGACCGAAGGCAACAAGGTGGGGGAAGTAGTGACATGTTGAGGGCAGAGTTGGGGTCAATTCATTCCATTCCAAACAGTGGGGTCCTGGGTCCTTGGCCCCATGCCGTAGATGGCCCCATCACGCAGATGGGCATCTCACAGCTGATGCATCAGAATCATGTAGTTAAATGCACAAATGAAACACCTGATCATACCTCTGAGGGCCCAGGGGCCAACAACACATCACCCTAATTACTTTTCAGTTCAATAAAGTTCCATGCTTCCCCTCTCCCTTAATGGATCTGTACTCGTGCCTCACATGAGATCCCAACCCGAAATATCAGCTACCATAGATAGAACAGAATACATGTAGCAGTTGATATGAAATCAAGTTTTTCTGATTTCATCTGAGATATGGTAACCTAATGCTGAATTCCAATTGATTGTCTGAGACATTGCAAAATAATATGACTAACTATCTTAGCACATGACCATATCTTTAGTCAATGCCATGGACCTGGATATGTGTTATATCAGTATCTATGTATGGGAATTGACTTGGTGCAAACTATGATTAAGTCACAAGGTATGTAACACAAGTATAAGTCTGTGTCCTACACTAGTCCATTTTTGTAGTTGCTGGACCATTAGTCTCCTCACACAGCTGCTGTGTCTGTGAGAAGAGACTACTGGACCATGAACACATTATACAGTACAACATTTCCTTCAATGTAAAATTTTTCAGATTTGTTGGATATGTCACTCTCTTGTGGTTGTCTGCAGTAGTGTATTTTGGTCACCAGGCATTTTCCTTTACTGTCAATGATCAGGAGTGAATGATGGTGGGATGCGCAATGTGCATACTCCCAACTGTTAATACACTGACGCTGTTGTGTTTACTGTATTCTCTCTCTCAGCCCTCTGATGAGCTTGTGAAAGAGGTACAGGAGTTAAGTTTGGAGTGCCTGGCCAAGGTTGAGGCGGCTCGTACTGCAGGTGACTTTCATGAGGTAACAACAACCCCCTCCTTTACCTTTAGGGATGGCTTTGGAGTTTGGTAAATACCTCTCTTTCACTGTCCCATATAATTCACTCTGCCTCTTTTGTTAAACCCGCAAATTCCCTCTCCATCCCTCCCTTTCCCTCCACAGGTGGTGAAGCTGTGTCGTGAGTGTCTGGACAAACAGGAGCCCGTGTTGGCTGATACACACCTGTACCAACTGCGTATGCTGAGTGCAGCCAGCGAGGTGCTGTCCTACCTGAAGTTATTCTCTGAGGCTGCAGAATACTCACGCAGGATGGTGGAGGGATATATGTGAGTGTTTGTAATAGGGACAGAGTGGTGGAGACTAATCTAATGGACCATATGAAGATTTGCATGTCTACAGCTTTAAAATCCCATTTCTACGTTTACATTTTAGTCATTTAGCAGACGCTCTCATCCAGAGCGACTTACAGTTAGTGTATTCATCTTAAGATAGCTAGATAGGACAACAACATACACTACATGCTCGTCGAACATCTCATTCCAAAATCATGGGCATTAATATGCAGTTAGTCTCCCCTTTGCTGCTATAACAGCCTCCACTCTTCTGGGAAGGCTTTCCACTAAATGTTGGAACATTGCTGCGGGGACTTGCTTCCATTCAGCCGGACACTGATGTTGGGCGATTAGGTCGGGCTCACAGTCTGTGTTCCAATTCATCCCAAAGGTGTTCGATGAGGTTGTGGTCAGGGCTCTGTGCAGGCCAGTCAAGTTCTTCCACACCGATCTCGACAAACCATTTCTGTATGGACCTCGCTTTGTGCACGGGGGCATTGTCATGCTGAAACAGGAAAGGGCCTTCCCCAAACTGTTGCCACAAAGTTGGAAGCACAGAATAGTCTAGAATGTCATTGTATGCTGTAGCTTTAAGATTTCCCTTCACTGGAACTAAGGGGCCTAGCCCAAACCCTGAAAAACAGCCCCAGACCATTATTCCTCCTCCACCAAACTTTACAGTTGGCACTATGCATCTGGGGCAGGTAGCATTCTCCTGGCATACGCAAACCCAGATTTGTCCATCGGACTGCTAAATGGTGAAGCGTGATTCATCACCCTAGAGAACGCGTTTCCACTGCTCCAGAGTCCAATGGCGGCAAGCTTTACACCACTCCAGCCGCGCTTGGCATTGCACATTGGTGATTTTAGGCTTGTGTGCAGCTGCTGGCTCCCAACGAACAGTTCTTGTGCTGACATTGCTTCCAGGGGCAGTTTGGAACTTGGTAGTGAGTGTTGCAACCGAGGACAGATGATTTTTACGCTCTACGCGCTTCAGCCCTCAGCGGTCCCGGTCTGTGAGCTTGTGTGGCCTACCACTTTGCAGCTGAGACGTTGTTGCTCCTAGAAGTTTCCACTTCACAATAACAGCACTTACAGTGGACCAGGGCAACTCTAGCAGGGCAGACATTTGACAAACTAACTTGTTGGGAAGGTGGCATCCTATGACGCTACCACGTTGAAAGTCACTGAGCTCTTCAGTAAGGCCATGCTACTGCCAGTGTTTGTCTATGGAGATTGCATAGCTCTGTGCTCGATTGTACACACCTGTCAGCAACGGTGTGCCTGAAATAGCCGAATCCACTAATTTGAAGGCGTGTCCACATACTTTTGTATATTTAGTGCACGAATTACTTAATCCTAAACATGTTCTCTTTTCCTCCCCTTCCCTTTGCACCAACCCTCTTCTATCCCTTCTCCTGAGCAGGAAGTTGTACCACCCCAATAACGCCCAGTTGGGCATGGCCACCATGCGGGCTGGCGTGACTCACTGGCACGCAGGGCTCATCGAGGTGGGCCATGGCATGATCTGCAAGGCCTACGCCATTCTCATGATCACACATGGACCCAACCACCCCATCACCAAGGACTTGGAGGTACACTAGACTACAGGCTGCCTCATTAGGTTGATTAACCTATGCCATTAGAAAAAGATAGCATGGGGCCAGTTCAGTAGGGTACAATGTTACAAAACATTCAATAAAAATGTGTGGAAGGGAGATATGATTGTCAGGTAGAACAGTGAAGTGTAAGCTCTATTGGTTACATATCTATAATTTCACCTCACTGAATACTAATTTCCCAGATTACACCAGACCAGTCTACCTTTTGACCCCTGACCCCTTGTTTCCTAGTCAATGCGTATGCAGACCGAGATGGAGCAGAGGATTTTCAAGCAGAATGAGTGCGTCTACCACAGCATGAGAGAGGCTGCCCTGCAGAACAAGCCCATGGGCATGATGGCTGAGGCAGTCAGTGTTGAGGACAACGTCAAGGCCCTCTTCCACAAGCAATGAGCTTCTGTACACACCACTTTCATACCATTGAAATGCAGTGGTCACCAAATCTGCCCCCCAAAATAATTATTGGCTGGCCCTCAACTACAGCTGTAAGGCTCAAAGTTCCTATGAACATCTTACCTTTTTTGTGCTAGTAAACATTGAATCAGTATACCCACCATGTGCCATATTACCATGTGAAATATTGAATGTAAAAGGCAATAAAAGCGAACACTGGATAGTCTGGACTCTGTTTTGCTATACATTGCAGCTCAACCAATCAAAGCTAAGGATCAACTCTTTATAGACAAACCATAGAAGTCAATACATTTTCTTGGTTTATTCAAAAAGGGTTGAGAGATCACTACATGCGCTTACTTATCCTCTTGCAGACGATGGGGCGAAGCGTCATGGTCTGGAAAGAAAAAGGGTGCACACATATTAGGTTTTACAGCCCAGTTACATTTGAAGGAGGGAAATTCCACCCCTTGTTGATAATTCAAATCCATTCTAGTCCCCAACCATAATACTCACAATGATGATGTTCCGTGACTGACTCAATGCCCTTCAGTGAGACGTTTAGCGTGTTCCCAACCAGATTCACCGTAGCCTGGGAAAGGGTAGAGGAGTCAGTGCATGACATACCATGAAAGAGTAACAAACTAGATAATTCCAAGTTAGCACACTACGGCTTGTTATAAGTAGGTTTAGCACCACTCATAGAATGGGTCAAGGAAACATGCTAAAAAAATAACACATTCAAAGTAGGGAGAGCAACTGTTCATTGATCGCTACATGTGTAGACATTTGCTCCAGCTCTAAGGAAACTGATAAACATTTTATCAGGTGTAAAAGCTGAACTGAAACAAATGCCTGCACACTTTGGCCCTCCAGGACTGGAATTCCCCATCTATGGAATTTACAACTTAAGTACAAGTTAGCCAATGTGCAGGTGTGCCCATGAGGCCCCAAGTAAGTGTGGGTGTGTCTGGTTGAGCAACTCACCTTGTTCTTCTCTCCAGTCATCGTCTCCAGCTTAGCCTCCTGGCCAACTGTGAACGAGTTGACCATGACTTTGGTGTCTCAAATCAAATCAAATTGTATTGATCACATACACATGGTTAGCAGATATTCATGCGAGTGTAGCAAAATGCTTGTGCTCGTTCTAGTTCCGACAGTGCAGTAATATCTAACAAGTAATCAAACAATTCCCCAACAGCTACCTACTACACACAAATCTAAAGGGATGGAATACATACAAATAAATATTTGGATGAGCAATGGCCGAGCGGCATAGGCAAGATGCAATAGATGGTATAAGATACAGTATATACATATGAGATGAGTAATGTAAGATCTGTAAACATTATTAAAGTGGCATTGTTTAAAGTGACTAGTGAGTCTCTATGTAGGCAGCAGCCTCTCTGAGTTAGTGATTGCTGTTTAGCAGTCTGATGGCCTTGAAGCTGTTTGTAGTTTGCCCCCGGTGATGCATTGTGCAGACCTCTGGAGAGCCTTGCGGTTGAGGGCGGTGCAGTTGCCGTACCAGGTGGTAATACAGCCCGACAGGATGCTCTCAATTGTGCATCTGTAAAAGTTTGTCAGGGTTTTAGGTGACAAACCAAATTTCTTCAGCCTCCTGAGGTTGAAGAGGTGCTGTTGTGCCTTCTTCACCACACTATCTGTGTGGTTGGATCATTTCAGTTTGTCTGTGGTGTGTACTGTACGCCGAGAAACTTAAAACCTACCACCTTCTCCACTACTGTCCCTTCGATGTGGATAGGGGGGTGCTCCCTCTGCTGTTTCATGAAGTCCACAATCATCTCCTTTGTTTTGTTGACCTTGAGTGAGAGGTTGTTTTCCTGACACCACACTCCGAGTGTCCTCACCTCCTCCCTGTAGGCTGTCTCGTCGTTGTTGGTAATCAAGCCCACTACTGTTGTGTCGTCTGCAAACTTGATGATTGAGATGGAGGCGTGCATGGCCACGCAGTCATGGGTGAACAGGGAGTATAGGAGGGGACTGAGCACGCTCCCTTGTGGGGCCCCTGTGTTGAGGGTCAGCGAAGTGGAGATGTTGTTTCCTACCTTGACCACCTGGGGGCGGCCCGTCAGAAAGTCCAGGACCCAATTGCATAGGGCGGGGTTGAGAACCAGGGACTCCAGCTTAAGGATGAGCTTGGATGGTACTATGGTGTTGAATGCTGAGCTGTAGTCAATGAACAGCATTCTTACATAGATATTCCTCTTGTCCAGATGGGATAGGGCAGTGTGCAGTGTGATGGCGATTGTATCATCTGTGGACCAGTTGGGGCGGTATGCAAACTGAAGTGGGTCTAGGGTGTCAGGTAAGGTGGAGGTGATATGATCCTTGACTAGTCTCTCAAAGCACTTCGGGGCGATAGTCATTTAGTTCAGGTATCTTTGCCTTCTTGTGTACAGGAACAATGGTGGCCATCTTGAAGCATGTGGGGACAGCAGACTGGGATAGGGAACGATTGAATATGTCCGTAAACACAGCCAGCTGGTCTGCGCATGCTCTGAGGATGCGGCCAGGGATGCCGTCTGGGTCAGCCACCTTGCGAGGGTTAACACGTTTAAATGTTCATCTTGAAGTGGTCTCCATTCTGCTTGATCTCACATACATCTCTTGGCAGACCTAAGGGTTGAGAAGGAACGTGTTAGAAGGGGGTGGGGCAGTACACATGGAACTACAGTATGTATACAAGCAATTAGTTATTATTTTAAACATTGTAAACCCAACTTTACAGCCTATGGCAATGGTGTGCTGGTTCCCTTGGGATTACAATACAAATATATATGCTTTTCTAGTTTGGATTTGTAGTGAAGACATCTTTAGATTTATGAATAACCGTAGCTAAGGAGCACCATAGTTCGATTATGAATAAGATAGAAAAACTCAACTGACCTAGCAGTAATTTTTGGTGCAGGCATTAAGCCATTGGATACAATAACCATGGCTGACTGTTGTATCCAATGTTTAAGACCACAAATAACAATAGCAACCCTGTGTTTATAAACGCATGCTTTTGTGACACAGTCGATGCCACGCAGCGATACCGGCCAGGAAGGTTGAGGGTTCGCCGAATACCATGGACAAGTTCACCCTGTTTCACTAGGCCTACACTACGATCAAACCCGGCTGCAGACAATGATCAGCTCGGGGGAAATCAGATTTTCAACATTTTGATACCATATTTATATTTATATTAAATATATGCAACGAATTTTCAATTCAATATCATGGTTTGCGTTTTCAACATCACAATAAATAGAATATGTAAATCTCAACAAACAGTAAATACATCCCTTCCTACCTTGTAGGCCTACCCAATAACAAATGCTTGACAATCTCTGAATGTCATTCAACTTTTGGTGTTTTGTAACAGATGTCTCTTTCCATTCATCAAATGGCCGCTTCATAGTTTGGATTGATTGATTAATTGATTGAATTTATTTGTCAGATAATATCAAAATGTGGTTGTGTCTCTTATTAAACTCCTTTGAATGCAGTTTGCTATAATGACCAGCAGGTGACGCTTTAGAGTAGATATTTTGAAACGTTAGGCACCAGATTGACCTCTTTACTTCGAAATTCGAACTCTGGTGTTGCACCAATACAGTTCCCCAGGTCATCTCGTAGCTACAGTACGCTACTTCGGAGCTATTTCTTGTTATAGCAAGCGGACGGTAAATAATCATAATTTTAAATTTTATGAACTAGATGCGATAGTCAGCAGCATTGAATTTACCTAACCATAATTGATTTCAAATAAATAAGCTATAATATGTTTTTTCAACAGTAGTTTACAGTTATGTTTTCTATTATGCTATGTATTAATAATGTAATTTCCCATAATTAAAAAATTAACATGAACACATGTTTTTGAAACTGCAGTAGGCTGACTGTTATGCATTATAATAATGTTATTACATTATAGTCCAATAGTCACTTATGAACTGTTGATCCGTGTGCCCAGATAGATATGTCTGCCCTTGCATCCTTATTGTAAATTATTCTGTCAAATTGCTACAACAATGAAGCGAACATAACCCAAAGGCTTATCATCATACTATTTTTCATCATACTTCTCTCTGTTTTGACTACTGACAGGTGTCAGATATGCAGTACTGCAGCACGCGTGGTGGTGTCCAGGGTTGGAACTTTCAGGATGTTTTGTTATCGGGATATGCGCCAGACGGGGGGATGTTCATGCCTGAGACCCTCCCCACCCTGACCCCTGATACCTTGAGGTCCTGGAGCTCCCTGTCCTACCCCCAGCTAGTGACGGAGGTCTGCTCCCTGTTCATCCCTACAGAGCTGATCCCTCGAGCAGACCTGGACGGTGAGACCTGGAGGGTTTGGGTAGCTGAGTGACACGTTGATGGATTGATTGATGGTTGGAAAATATGGTACAGTTAGGTGTAAAGTGAAGAGGGTTTGGCACTTGTTTTTTTTCACATCTGGGTATATATCAAAATGAAGCAACTCTGTTCATGTCCCTTACTCACCGCTTTTCCTTCACTCTCTCTCTTTTGCGTGATCCTTCTGCCCATCTCACTCTCTCAATCTCACTCTTTCACTCCTCTCTCTCTCTCTCTCTCTCTCTCTCTCTCTCTCTCTCTCTCTCTCTCTCCCTCTCTCCCTTGCCCCAGGCCTGGTGAGTGCGGCCCTGTCTGGGTTCGCCGTGCCGGGGGTGGTGAGCTTGGCCAGGCTGAAGGGTGGGCTGTGTGTGCTGGAACTCTTCCACGGTGAGACCCTGGCCTTCAAGGACCTGGCCATGACCTGCACCGTGCGCTTCCTCGACTACTTCCTGCGCAAGGAAAGCCGGCGCGCCATCGTATTAGTGGGTGAGAAGGGGCACTTTGGGCAGCATTTGGAGTGTTTACATGTTTAGTTACATGCTAGGTCTATTATGTTGATGTATATTACATCTTACGTGTTAATAGTGTCCTCCTATCCTCTTCCCTCTCCCACGCTGCGGCCTACCTTCCTAGGCACATCTGGGGACACGGGTGGTTCAGCCATCCACAGTGCGAGAGGCCTTGGTGGGGTAGACGTGGTAGTGGTGTACCCCCGGGGCCGCATAACTCTTGTGCAGGAGAAACAGATGATCACCTGCCTGGAGGACAATATCCATGTGTTTGCAGGTTAGAGAGAGGGCCAGATAGTATGAGGGAGCAATATTCTAAAGTGGCTTCCTCTTCTTGCCCCCTTCTTTGATAGTGAGAGATGATGGCCATATCATGGGAAAATATAGGAGTTTTAGCCTTCAGTAATAATGATCTTACCTTATCCTGTGATAAGATGGTATCATTGGTATGATAACACAACCCAAATTTTTCTCCCCTGCACCACTAGCGGATGGCAGTTCTGATGACATCGACGTGCCCATCCGTCGACTGTTTTCAGACCAGGAGCTGGTGAAACAACACAGCCTGATGAGTCTCAACTCAGTCAACTGGTCTCGTGTCATGGTGCAGCTGGCACACTTCCTTTATGCCTACCTGCATGTGAGTGGGCTGGAGCAGGCAGAGACGGGGGCACCCCTACCCGCCTTGGAGATGGTAGTGCCCACAGGGGGGGCGGGGAATATCGCCGGTGAGAAGTTTTACAATTACACAGTGTTTCCACTACTTTTTCCCATTTGTGCCCCTTTTTGGATATATTTTTTTGATTAGAGATATATTTATATTTCTTCCCTACTTTTTTGCTCAAAGAGGAAAGGAAACTAAGCCGTTTGAGAGTATTGGAACATAGCTCATGTTTTTCTCTGGTTTTCCTTAATCTCTCCTCTCTTCATTCTTTGTCTGTCTCTCTGTCCCCTCTCTCAGCCGGCTGCATTGTGAAGCAGATGGGGATACCGCTGTGCCTCGTTGCCATGACGAACGCTAATGACATAGTGCACAGGACTGTGCAAAGTGGGGACTTTTCCATGGCAACCAATGTCACGCAGACCATGGCCCCGGCTATAGACATTCAGGTGCTGTGCGTGATGGCTCGTCACTTTGTTTAAGGTTTAAGAAGTGTGTGTGTGTACTGTGGCTAACACTGTGCTCTCACCCCAGGACCCCTATAACATGGAGCGTGTGTTCTGGCTGCTGTCTGGTAGAGATGGAGCCCTGGTAAAGGGCATGATGGAGGAGTTTCAGCACTCTCACAGACACACTCTGCCTGAAGCTCTCCACAAACAGGTCAGATGCATGAATACATAATTTACATGTTCTTGTAGAAAGATAAGTGCCCAGTACCGTTGGTTGTTGAATGTTCTCTCTCAAATCACCACACATACTTATCCCCCCCCCCTGACATCTCAGTCAACCAGACAGGTTCTACAGGCCTTAGTTTTGTCACACCTGGACTACTGCCCAGTTGTGTGGTCAGGTGCGGCAAAGAACGACATAGGCAAATTGCAGTTGATCCAGAACAGAGCAGCACTTATTGTACTTAGATGTACAGTACCTGTCAAATGTTTGGACACACATACTCATTCAAGGGTTTTTCTTTATTTTTACTATTTTCTACATTGTAGAATTATAGTGAAGACATAAAAACTATAAAATAACACAAATGTTATCATTTAGTAACCAAAAAAGTATAAATCGAATCAAAATGTATTAAATATTGTAGATTATCAAAGTAGCCACCCTTTGCTTGATGACAGTTTGCAAACACTTGGCATTCTCTCAACCAGCTTCACCTGGAATGCTTTTCCAACAGTCTTGAACGAGTTCCCACATATTCTGAGCACTTGTTGGCTGCTTTTCCTTCACTCTGAGGTCTAACTCATCCCAAACCATCTCAATTGGGTTGAGGTTGGGTGATTGTGGAGGCCAGGTTATCTAATGCAGCACTCCATCACTCTCCTTCTTGGTCAAATAGCCCTTACACAGCCTGGAGGTGTGTTGGGTCATTGTCTTGTTGAAAAACAAATGATAGTCCCACTAAGCGCAAACCAGATGGGATGGTGTATCGCTGCAGAATGCTGTGGTAGATATGCTGGTTAAGTGTGCCTGGAATTCTAAATAAATCCCTGACAGTGTCACCAGCAAAGCACCCCCACACCATCACACATTCTCCTCCATGCTTCACGGTGGGAACCACACATGCAGAGATCATCCTTTCACCTACTCTGCGTCTCAAAAAGACACTGCGGTTAGAACCTAAAATCTCAAATTTGAAACCATCAGACCAAAAGACAGATTTCCACCGGTCTAATGTCCATTGCTCGTGTTTCTTGGCCCAATCAGGTCTTTTCTTCTTACTGGTGTCATTTAGTAGTGGTTTCTTTGCAGCAATTTGACCATGAAGGCCTGATTCATGCAGTCTCCTCTGAACAGTTCATGTTGAGATGTGTCTGTTACTTGAATTCTGTGAAGCATTTATTTGGGCTGCAATTTCTGAGGCTGGTAACTCTAATGAACTTATCCTCTGCAGCAGAGGTAACTCTGGGTCTTGCTTTCCTGTGACGGTCCTCATGAGAGCCAGTTTCATCATAGTGCTTGATGGTTTTTGCGACTGCACTTGAAGAAACTTTCAAAGTTCTTAAAATGTTCCGGATTGTAGCTTCCCGGAATTGACTGACCTTCATGTCTTTAAGTAATGATGGACTGTCATTTCTCTTTGCTTATTTTAGCTGTTCTTGCCATAATATGGACTTGGTCTTTTACCAAATAGGGCTATCTTGTACACTACCCCTACCTTGTCACAACACAACTGATTACTCAAACGCATTAATAACTTCTTATGGCTGCATCCCGCTAACAGCCAGTGAAAGTGCAGGGCGCCAAATCAAACAACAGAAATCTCATAATTAAAATTCCTCAAACATACATGTGTCTTATATCATTTTAAAGGCAATCTTGTTGATAATCCCACCAAAGTGTCCGATTTCAAATATGCTTTTCAGCGAAAGCACTACAAACGATTATGTAGGCACCACCAAACCACAATAAGCACAGCCATTTTTCCAGCGAAATATAGCAGTCAGAAAAAGCAGAAATAGAGATAAAATTAATCACTAACCTTTGATGATCTTCATCAGATGACACTCATAGGACTTCATGTTACACAATACATGCATGTTTTGTTTGATAAAGTTCATATTTATATCAAAAAATCTGAGTTTACATTGGCGCGTTACATTCACTAGTTCCAAAAACATCAAGTGATTTGCATAGCCACATCGTTTCAACAGAAATACTCATCATAAATGTAGATGATAATACAAGTATACACATGTAATTATAGATATACCTCTCCTTAATGCAACCGCTGTGTCAGATTTAAATAAAAAGCAAACCATGCAATAATCTGAGACGGCGCTCAGAACAATAGCCAAATTAGCCGCCATGTTGGAGTCAACAGAAACCAGAAAATACATGATAAATGTTTCCTTACCTTTGATGAACTTCATCAGAATGCAGTCCTAGGAATCCCAGGTCCACAATAAATGCTTGATTTGTTCGATAATGTCCGTTATTTATGTCCAATTAGCTACTTTGGTTAGCGCGTTTGGTAAACAATTCCAAAGTCACAAAGCGCGTCCACTATAATGTGACGAAATGTCCAAAAGTTCCATAACAGTCAGTAGAAACATGTCAAACGATGTACTGAATCAATCTTTAGAATGTTGTTAACATACATCTTGAATAACGTTCCAATCTGAGAATTAGATTGACTTCAGTTGACCGATGGAACGGAGCTGCCTATCACGTGAACGCGCGTGGTCAGCTCGTGGCAGTGGTGACTAATTCCTGTCTCCTTCGGCTCCCCTTCACATTAGAGTCATCAGACAAAGTTCTATTGACTGTTGACATCTAGTGGAAGCCGTAGGAAGTGAAAACTCATCAATATCTTGCTGTAATTTCAATGAGAGCTTGGTTGAAAATCTGCCACCCTCAGAAAAAATCCAAACAGGAAGTGGAACTTCTCAGGTTTTGCCTGCCATATGAGTTCTGTTATACTCAGAGACACAATTCAAACAGTTTTAGAAACTTCAGAGTGTTTTATATCCAATACTAATAATAATATGCAAATATTAGCAACTATGACTGAGGAGCAGGCCGTTTACTCTGGGCACCTCTGTGCACCTTTCATCCAAGCTACTCAATACTGCCCCTGCAGCCATAAGAAGTTTTAAGGAAAGAAATTCCACAAATTAACTTTTAAGAAGGCACACCTGTTAATTGAAATGTATTCAATGTGACTACCTCATGAAGCTGGTTGAGAGAATGTCAAGAGTGTGCAAAGCTGTCATCAAGGCAAAGGATGGCTACTTTGAAGAATCTCAAATATAAAATATATTTTGATTTGTTTAACACTTTTTTTGGTTACAACATGATTCCATATGTGTTATTTCATAGTTTTTATGTCTTCACTATTATTCTACAATGCATAAAATAGTAAAAAATAAATAAAACCCTTGAATGAGTAGGTACGTCCAAACTTTTGACTGCTACTGTACATGGAGGGCGAATGCCAGTAACACACATGTCAATATCTCCTGGCTCAAAGTTGAGGAGAGATTGACTGCATCACTATTGGTCTTTGTACCAGGTGTTGAAGGTACCGAACTGTCTGTTCAAGCGGTTGGCACACAGTTCGGACACTCATTGGTACCACACAAGACATGCAACCAGAGGTCTCTTCACAGTGCCCAGGTCCAAAACAGACACTGGGAAACACACAGTATTAAATAGAGCCATGACTACATAGAACTCTCTGCCACCCTAGGTAACTCAAACTAGCAATAAAATCGGATTTTAAAAAATCAGACTGCACGACGGGGACTGTGAAGAGAAAAACAGACATTTTTATGTATTTCTTGTATTGTATTTTGCATTGATATGTGATGCGTGGTTGTCTCGCCTGGCTATCTTAAGATGAATGCACTAGCAGTGGGTCGCTCTGGATAGGAACATATGCTCAATGACTAAATTGTGATGTAATTGTAGTGCTATGTACACTGAGTGTACAAAACATTAAGGACACCTGCTCTTTCCATGGCAAAGACTGACCAGGCCAATTCAGGTGAAAGCTATGATCCCTTATTGATGTCACTTGTTAAATCCACTTCAATAAGTGTAGATAAAGGGGAGGAGACAGGTTAAAGAAGGATTTTTAAGCATTGAGACAATTGACACATTGGATTGTGTGCCATTCAGAGGGTGAATGGGCAAGACAAAATATTTAAGTGCCTTTTAACGGGGTATGGTAGTAGGTTCCAGGTGCACTGGTGCGTGTCAAGAACTACAATGCTGCTGGGTTTTTCATGCTCAACAGTTTCCTGTGTGTATCAAGAATGGTCCACCATCCAAAGGACATCCAGCCAACTTTTATAATTATGTATTTTTTATTTAACCTTTATTTAACTTGACACAACTGTGGAAAGCATTGGAGTCAACATGGGCTAGCATCCCTGTGTACCATAGGCTTTAGCATTCACTTCAGAAGACATAGGACCCTAGAATTATATGGGTCACATGGGTTTCTATCACAAGCTGTCGGTTTGTATCTTTGGATAAGACCTTTTACAGCCAGAACTGGCAGCTGAGGCAGCTGAGAGGGACTTTGGTCTCATAAAGATGATGTCAGAGGTTGTATGACTCAGCTCTGTTCCTGCTCTGTTCATGCATCGTAAGGTAAGANGAGGGACTTTGGTCTCATAAAGATGATGTCAGAGGTTGTATGACTCAGCTCTGTTCCTGCTCTGTTCATGCATCGTAAGGTAAGACACATATACAGTACACACATAAACACAAAAACTCATCCATAACGTTTATATATTTCAGCAACATCTCATGGTGAGTTTTAAGCGTGTGTGTTTTGGTATTGGAAATACTTGAGACCCGAGTTGACTTGAAACATGCAACAATGTGTGTGTGTGTCTGTGTCTGTGTCTCTTACCTGTTACCTGTGTAGAGTCCATTCCCTGACGAATTGAGGCTGTTCTGAGGGCAAAGGGAGGTGCGGGGGGTGCAACTCAATATTAGGAAGGTGTTTTTAATGTTTTGTACACTTGGTGTATATTATGTATTTTATTTGTTGTTGTGATTTGTGTTTGGACACCAGGAAGAGTAGCCTCGGCAGCAGCTAATTGGGGATCTTAATAAATACTACTCCTCCCCTGCTCTCTCTGTCTCCAGTTGTCTCAGGTCCTCACAGCAGGTGCAGTAAGAGATGAGGGGATAGTGGAGACCATGCAGAGATGCTGGAAGGAGAACCAGTATCTACTATGTCCGCACACTGCAGTGGCTGTGTGGCATCACTACCACTGTCCCCCCACTGCAGGGGTCAACAGGTAAGAGACACAGACACACACACACACACTTTTAGTATTTTACTAAATAAACACATTTCTTAGTTGCAGGCTCAATCATTTACATAATGCATCATGGCTGCATACCGAATACCGCCGTCTAGCTCACAATTTTAAACACATTCCCCTGTCTAGGTGTTGCATAGCAACGGCCTCTCCGGCCAAGTTCCAGGAAGCGGTGCAGAAGGCAGGGCTGACCCTTGACCTCCCTGAGGCAGTGCGGGCTCTGGACAAGATGTCCACTCGCTACCTGGCCCTGGAGCGGGGCCAGGACTGGGGCAAGGACTGGGAGGGCAGGCTGAAGCAACACATCCAGGCTATAGGCTCAGCCAGGCAACGTGGAGTGGCCTACTACTCAACTGTGGAGTGTAACTAGTTATATAAGAAATTAGGCTTATGGATGCACACTGATAATTCAGATGGAACTGTTAACAGTCATTTGCCATGGATTATCAGAAATAACGAACACTTATTAACCAATGCGATTGTTTCATAAAGTGGATAATAGACCACTTACTGCTAATACCAGCAATAACTATGTCTACAGTTAGATGTTTTATTTACTGTCTTGAAGAGATCAGTTTTATATGATCAGATATTGTTACAGTATAAGAAGATTGTTTATTGTATACGTTTGATCAGAATTCAGATCAAATGGTGTAATTGTCAAATGGTGTGTTTTGCAATCAAACTTCTGCACAATTTATTGCCTGACCATAAATGCTGACAATAAAAGTTGCAGAGGCAATCATGTGTGCAGGAGTAATTACAGTAAATGATTAGAACGGAGCTATGATTAGGTTTTTATTCCCATCACTACATGTAAGAGAGACAGTGTGGTGGTGTGCATGATGCCCGTCAATATTGCCTTAAGAAATTTCCTGTGTACCATAGGCTTTAGCATTCACTTCAGAAGACATAGGACCGTAGGTTTATATGGGTCACATGGGTTTCTCTCACAAGCTGTCGGTTTGTATCTTTGGATAAGACCTTTTACAGCCAGAACTCCTGATCTATTGTACTGTCAGGCAGCTGAGAGGGACTTTGGTCTCATAAAGATGATGTCAGAGGTTGTATGACTCAGCTCTGTTCATGCCTTCTGTCCATTGCTCGTAAGGTAAGACAGAATCATAAAACACGGGACGAAATGTTAAAACTGTCCATTGTGCCAATAGATGGTATGCACTCACATGAGATTTGCCGTGATGTTGACAGAGTGGCATGGGAGGTTTATTTTTAGACTGGGTTAAGATGTCAATTTTGGACATATCCTCAGTAGTGTGCCTTCGAATCAGTGGGTGTTTCGGCCTTTAATCACTAAACACCCTCATCAAAGGTGGCCAGCTAAAGGGTGATCAAGCCTTAGCTTGTGTCCATGCCCAATTAAGATTTCCCACGGGACTTGCAAGGCAGGGGCGTCCTCTTCCTGAGCCAGCCCTACAGCTGACCGCATACCTCATATGCCCTCCTCAAGTTGGAGGGTCTGAATTGGGTTCTCAGGTGGGGGTGGGGGGTCATGAGTTATAGCCCAGCAAGGGTCCTTCCGTTTGATCCAGATCCACTGGCTGCCTCTTTCAGCTGCTTGAGAAACTGCTCTGACGGTCTGCCGCAGAGCCTGTCCATGGATTCCAAGTTCTTTCAGCAACCTGATGGTGGAAGAAGCCACGAATCCTCTGCATCCCACTTCAACTGGCCAGACTTTTGCATTCCAGCCACGCTGAGTTGCGTCTGCTGCCAACTCTGTGTAACGCAGTTTCTTACGCTCGTAGGCCTCTTCAACAGAGTTTTCCACGGGACTGTGAGCTCTATGATGTACACAGCCTTTCGTGAGGGGACCAGAGTACAATGTCTGGCCTAAGGTTGGTAGAAGCAATCTCAGGTGAAAAATGAGTTGTTGGCCAATATCGACAAGCATCTTCCAGTCCCGGGCCATGCCTAGGTGTCCAGTTTCTGGCTTTGTAGGAGGATGCTTGGGCTTTTCTGTCCCTCCGGATGAATGTTGTTGTTTTGACGGGATTGCTTGTTTTTGGAGGTAATGAATTGGTTGCACTCCTCTTGGTCTCAAGTGCCGCAGCCAGGCTCTTGAGGACCTGATTGTGCCTCCAGGTGTAGCGGCCTTGTGAGAGGCTGGTCTTGCAACCTGTCATTATATGCCTGAGAGTCGCTGGAGCTGGGCAGAGGGGGCAGGTCGGGTCCTTGCCATACCATTGATGTAGGTTTTTTGGTGATGGAAGCACATCATAAACAGCTCTTATGATGAAGCTGATGTTGCTTGCCTCCATTTGCCAAAGCTCACTCCAGTTGGTCTTTCTCCTCTCCAGGCCTTCCACCATTGCCTTGTTTAGCAAGAGAGACAGCCTTTGCACTTCTTGCAGTTCCTCCTGTCTGCGCACCTCCTCGACCACCAGCTTCCTGCGTTCAGATTGTTGTTGCATTATGGAACGTTGGTTTGCTTGCTGCAGGCCAAAGCTCCTCTTCCATGCTGGATATTCCCACAATGTCTTGGTGTCTCAGGGCTTGATGTTGCTTGCTGCACAGCCTTGGATGATGTCCATTACCGTCCAGTTTGTAGGGGAGGTGCAGCCTTGCTAATGGTCTGGTCTTTGGAGTCCTTCAATGTCATCTTGAAGTCTTACTTTAGAGCACTTGTACTCCTCCGTTAGACTTGTAAGAGGTAGTTCAAGGACCCCTTTGCCATAGAGGCCGATGTTTACTCAGGCATCGTGGGACACCCAGCCTTTTCTTCACGTATGAGGTAATGGTTCGCTCCATCTTCTCCACTGTTGTTATTGGGACCTCATAGACGGTGAGTGGCCACATTACCCGGGGGAGAAGTCAAACTGTAGGCACCAAAGCTTGAGCTCCCAGGCAGTAGGGTCTTGTTGATTTCTCAAGACCGTCGGGATGTCCTGTCTACTTGCTGCATTGATCTTTATCCCGAGGCTTTCGTTGTACCATCTACCCAGGCTCTTTGCGGGTTGCTCAGACACCGTTGGTATCGGTCATCTCCAATGCAGAACCTCACATCTTTAAGCTGTCCCTTGACTATGGAGATGCTTGCGATTTGCTTGGCTTGATTTTCATCCGGGCCATTGATGTATCTGCAGTTTTGCAAGTAGCCGCCTGGTGCATGCTGCAGTGGTGGTCAGTGTAGTCATGTCATCCATGTATGCTCGGATAGGTGGGAGACGGAGCCCTTCCTTAGTTCTCTCACCGCCGACCACCCATCTCGATTGCCGATGATTGACTATCCATGGCCATAGTGAAGGCCAGAGGTGAAATTGTACAGCCTGCCATTATGCCCACTTCCAAGCGCTGCCATGTTGTTGTGAAGTCAGGTGTTGTGAAACACAATTGCAGGTCTTGGAAATAGGCCTTTACCAGTGTAGTGATGGGTTCTGGTACGTGGAAAAAGTTGAAGGATTCCCAGAGGAGTTCATGGGGAACTGAGCCAAAGGCATTGGCCAGGTCGAGGAAGATGACATAGAGGTCTCTCTTGTCCTTCTTAGCTGTTTGGATCTGGTGCCAAATCATACTAGTATGTTCCAGGCAACCAGAGAAACCAGGAATGCCTGCTTTCTGCACAGATGTATCAATGTACTTGTTCCTTTCCAGGTAAGTGGACAGCCTCTGTGCTATTATACTGAAAAAGATCTTCCCTTCGACGTTGAGAAGGGAGATTGGTCTGAATTAACTGATGTCTGTCGCATCCTTCTCTTTCGGGATTACCACACCACCAGCCCTTTGCCATGCCTTTGGTATTATTTCCTTCTGCCACACTATCCTCATGAGCCTCCAAAGAAAGTGTAGAACATCCGGGGCGTTCTTGTAGAGCTTATATGGTACTCCATTAGGCCCAGGAGCCGAGGCCGCTCTTGCTCGTCGGACAACGTTCTCTACTTCCTTCCATTTTGGAGGGTCAGTGTCCAGATTGAATTCTGGTGGTTGAATAGGTGGGATGTCATGTGGGATGATTATCTGCTCATGCCTTTTCCTGTCCTGGTGGACCTTTTCCACATGTTCTTCCAGTTCTGGCTTTGGAGTTTTTAGGATTCCTCACTTTTCCTTTGCGAAGAGGTCTTTGACAAACTTAAAGTTTTTTTTATAGAACCGTGTTCTTGAGTGTTCCTTCTTCCTACGAAGTTTCCTTAAGTTTTCCGCTCTTCGCAAGGTTGCCAGCCGACATTTGATGTTTGCTTGGAGTAGCATGAGACCTTCTCTCTCTGCATCAGAGGCCTTCTTCCACTGCTTTCTCAGCTGCCTTCTCTCTCTGACAAGTATCTCGATCTCTTGCTGCCTCCTAGATTTGGCTGGCGCGGGTGGTGTCTTGCCACTTCTCCTTTCGTTTACTCCAAAGCTCTCTTCTCCGTAGTGGTAGATAATGTCTCCCATCCTTTCAAGCTTTTTCTCTGCTGTTCCTACCTGTTGTTCCAAGATTTTTGTCAGGTCGTTGTTGATTGTTTCCCACTCTCTCTTTTCAACAGCTTTGGGCCACTTCACACTCGGTCTGTGCCCTTTGARCTTTTCCTCTTTTAGAGGTCTCTGTGGTTGGGTGAGTTCATCCACCGGCATTTCTGTGCTTGTGTTATCCTCCTCCATTACAGGGGTGCTGATGCTCTGCGAACTTTGGTTTGCGTCCCGTCGCTGTGCTTCATTCGACTGATTTGACTGGCTGCTTCGTAAGAAGTACTGGTCAATGCGAGGTCCCTGTCTCTGCTCTCCCAAGCACCTTTTCCTCCCTTGATGGATCCTTAACCCCCTTGCCGATGTTACTCTCTCCCAACCACAGCTGCACACCTGAAGTGTGTGTCCTGCTGCTGTTATGGTTGTCTCGTGCTGTGTTCCTACTCGTAGTCGTTTCCATTCCTGGGTCCGTAGCCGTGTGATCAGTCGTTGAGCCATCTTGCGCCCCAGCTCTCGCAGGCTCTAGGGGTATGTTCCTTTGTTGACTTTCAGTAGCACTTAGCGGGTGTCTCCAACATACTGAAGCAGCGTCGGAGACTGCCAACATGGGTAGCTAGCCCATTACAGCCCCATTGGGGTCTATTCCCTCCGGTCAGCTGTCTCTCCAAGCTGTCACACAGACTTTCCTATGTTGTCAGCTGTCCTTTCACAGCAGTCACTGGACAAGTCCAGATAATCAGAATCATAAAACACGGGACGAGATGTTAAAACTGTCCATTGTGCCAATAGATGGTATGCACTCACATGAGATTTGCTGTGATGTTGACAGAGTGGCATGGGAGGTTTATTTCTTAGACTGGGTTAAGATGTCAATTTTGGGACACATCCTCAGTAGTGTGCCTTCGAATCAGTGGGTGTTTCGGCCTTTAATCACTAAACACCCTCATCAAAGGTGGCCAGCTAAAGGGTGATCAAGCCTTAAAGGTGATCAAGCCTTAGCTTGTGTCCATGCCCAATTAAGATTTCCCACGGGACTATGCAAGGCAGGGGGTCCTCTTCCTGAGCCAGAACTCCTGATCTATTGTACTGTCAGGCAGCTGAGAGGGA
>NC_036842.1:17523348-17531208 GCF_002910315.2 Salvelinus sp. IW2-2015
TATGCTGTGTCCCATGCCATTAAGATTTCCCAGGGACTATGCAAGGCAGGGGCGTCCTCTTCCTGAGCCAGAACTCCTGATCTATTGTACTGTCAGGCAGCTGAGAGGGACTTTGGTCTCATAAAGATGATGTCAGAGGTTGTATGACTAGCTCTGTTCCTGCTCTGTTCATGCATCGTAAGGTAAGACCACACATATCAATACACACATAAACACAAAAATCATCCATAACGTTTATATATTCAGCAACATCTCGTGGTGAGTTTTAGCGTGTGTGTTTTGGTATTGGAAATACTTGAGACCCGAGTTGACTTGAAACATGCAACAATGACTACCAGAAAGTTATGTTTTTGTACAGTACGCTTTATTTGTCTCATAGAGCACAAGCCTTACCAAGCAGTTAAGCAAAAACTCATATTTTACGTCTATATCTATCTGCTGTAGAAATGTATGTACATACTGCAGGTATGCCTCTGACATTGAAACATGCAACAGATTTTTTTTACACTGTCCTTCAACTCAGGACTGTCCCTGAAACACCTAGAGGCTGTTTTATTGGTGGATCTGTGGGGAGGGGTGTGGCTAATCATGTGCAGTAGCTTCATCAGCAGATCGTGGTCATGGCTACTGCTCTCTGATTGGCTTATGTATTCGGCAGCTTCGTCCTCAAAACAGGATTGGTCAATGCTACACCCTCTAAAAGAGAAAAGGTACAAATAGACAATCTGTCACACACTGTAACCTAAAATATCAAACTGAATCCAGGTGAACTCACAAGCAATCATTTCATTAGTACAGTATTACCATTGACTGTGGCAATGGCTATACGACACTACATTTCTTCCTGAACTCTTAATAAGTGATCTTGGAACAAGTAGCTAGCTAGCTGACAATGAGAATGCATTCAATACCACGAGACCTTGGCACATACTATTAACAATTAAATAGTCTATTGAAATTGCCACAACCAGCAATAAATAGAAAAACAACACCCTACTGCATGCAAGGTTTTTTTGCTATTTGCTAAATCATTCTGTGTGGATAGAAAGTTTCTATACAGGAACACAGCAGGGTAGTCTTGATCTTACCCACGTACAAGCAGATCCCTGGCGCAGCACAACGTCGCTCTTCAGAGCCACACACTCTTCCTCCGGCCTCAAGGGAGAGAGCAGGTAGTTTCTCCTCCGCACAACTAGCTGCCTCTGGGGAGCCCACGTAGCAGCCCTCCCCACAGCAGATACTGGGGCTGTCACGTTCCTGACCTGTTTTCTGTTGTTTTGTATGTGGTGATGGTCAGGGCGTGAGTTTTGGGTGGGCAGTCTATGTTTGCTGTTTCTATGTTGGTTTTGGGTTGCCTGGTATGGCTCTTAATTAGAGGCAGGTGTTTTGCGTTTTCCTCTATTGAGAGTCATATTAAGGTAGGTTGTTCTCACTGTTTGTTTGTGGGTGATTGTCGCTGTGTTCTGTGTTTGTTTGCACCAACGGTACTGTCTCGTCTCGTTCATTCGGTTCGTCATGTTCATGTGTTCTTCGTTCATGTAAGTTTCGTAGTTTAGGTCTGTCTAGTTCGTTTGTGTTTTATTTTGTATATTAGTCAAGTGTATTTCGTGTCTGTCTTCCGTCTTACAATAAAGTCATTATGTATTCATCACCGCTGCGCCTTGGTCTACTCACTACCGAAAGAGAGCGTTACACGAATCACCACCAAACCAGATCAAGCAGCGGTTAACGGACAGCCACGACAGCAGCAGTGGGAAAAGGGGATTGGAACATGGGAAGAGATCCTGGACGGTAAAGGACCCTGGCGCAGAGCCAGTGGAGTGTCGCCCCCAAAGCGGAGCTGGAGGCAGCGAAGCGAGAGGCGACGTTATGAGGAGGCAGCACGGAAGCAAGGCTGGAAGCCCGCAAGTACTACCCTAAAATTTCTTGGGGGGGAGGCTAAGAGGTAGTGGGCCGAGGGCAGGTAGGAGACCTGCGCCCACTTCCAGGCTAACCGTGGAGAGCGGGAGTACGGGCAGACGCCGTTGTTCGCAGTAGAGCGGGCACGGTGTCTCTGTACGGGTGCATAGCCAGTGCGGGTTATTCCACCCTCCCGCACTGGTAGGGTAGATGAGCATTGAGCCAAGTGCCATGAGGCCGGCTCTACATTATCTGGCCACCAGTACGTCTCCTTGGGCCGGCTTACATGGCACCAGCCTTGAACGCATGGTGTCCCCGGTTCGCCTACATGCCGGTGCTGGTTATTCCACCCCCCGCACTGGTCGGGCGACGGGGAGCATTCAGCATAAGGTTGGGCAGGCTCGTGCTCAAGGGAGCCAGTACGCCTACACGGTCCAGTATTTCCGGCGCTACCTCCTCGCCCAGCCCAGTACCACCAGTTCCGGCACCACGCACTAAGTCACCTGTGCGTCTCCACAGCCCTGTTTCCTCCTCCACGCACTCTCCTTATGGTGCGTGTCTCCCGCCCAGTGCCTCCAGTTCCGGCACACGCACTAAGCCATCTGTGCGTCTCCAGAGCCCTGTACGCACTGTTCTTCTCCCCGCACTCGCCCTGAGGTGCCGTGCCCTCAGCCGGGAACCTCCAGTTCCGGTAACCACGCACCAGGCCTATAGTGCGCTTCGAGAGGTCAGTGTGCCCTGTCCCTGCTCCCGCACTAGCCTTGAAGTGCGTGCGTCATCCCGGTACCTCAGTTCGGCACCACGCACCAAGGCTATGTGCACCATCAGCAGGCAGAGTCGGCGTCTGCCCAACGCTTCTGCCTGCCTGTCTGCCCGTCGTGAGCATCTGCTGAGCGCCGTCTGAGCATCTGTCTGCCCAGCGCCGTCGGAGCCATCTGTTCTGCCCAGCGCCGTCTGAGCCATCTGTCTGCCCAGCTCCGTCTGAGACCAATCTGTCTGCCCAGCGCCGTCTGAGCCATCTGTCTGCCAGCGCCCGTCTGAGCCATCTGTCTGCCGCCCGCGCGTCTGACCATCTGTCTGCCCAGCGCCGTCTAGCCATCTGTCTGCCCAGCGCCGTCTGACGATCTGTCTGCCCAGCGCGTTCTGAGGCCATCTGTCTGCCCAGCGCCTTCTGAGCCATCCGTCTGCCCAGCGCCTTCTGAGCCATCCGTCTGCCCAGCGCCTTCTGAGCCATCCGTCTGCCAGCGCCTTCTGAGCCATCCGTCTGCCCAGCCGCATTCTGAGCCATCCGTCTGCCCAGCGCCTTGAGCCATCCGTTGCCACGACCATTAGGCGCCCGTCTGTCCCCAGCCATTAGAGCGTCCGTCAGTCAGGAGCCGCTAGAGCCGCTCCGTCAGCTCAGGAGCCGCCAGAGCCGCCAGCCAGTCAGGAGCTGCAGAGCGCAGCAGTCCGAGCTGCCAGAGCGCCAGCAGTCAGGAGCTGCAGAGCCGCCAGCAGTCAGGAGCTGCCAGAGCCGCCAGCCAGTCCAGGAGCTGCCAGAGCGCAGCGTCAGAGCTCAAGCCCAGCCAGTCGGAGCTGCCTACAGTCATGAGCTGCCCTAACAGTATGAGCTGCCCTACAGCATGACTGCCCACGTCATGCGCTCCTAAAGTCATGAGCACCCTACAGCCCGGACCTTGCCAGAGTCTCAGCCCGGACCTGCCAGATCCTCAGCCGGACACTGCAGAGGTCCCTCAGCCCGGACCTGCCAGAGTCCCTCAGCCCGGACCTGCAGATTCCCTCAGCCCGGACCTGCCAGAGTCCTCAGCCAGGACTGCCAGAGTCCCTCAGCCAGGACCTGCCAGAGTTCCTCAGCCAGGACTGCCGCCCTTATCCGGTGCTGGCCCCTTATCCCGGTGCTTGCCCTTATCCACGGCTGTGCCCTTCATTTGGTGGTTTTAGCTTGGAGGGTGTCATTGGTGAGGGGGAGTACAGAAGCGGGGAGTGGCTATGGTGGTGTGGGACAGCGTGTGGCGGAGCTGAGGACGAGTACAGCCAGCCAGTGTCAGATCCACCGCAGACCTCCCTGGACTTTGTGCTGGTGCGCCCGTTCGCACCTTGAGGGTGGGGGTTTCTGTCACGTTCTGGGGACCTGTTTTTCTGTTTGTTTTGTATGTGTGTGTGATGGTCCGGGCGTGGAGTTTTTGGTGGCAGTCTCATGTTTGCTGTTTCATATGTGGTTTTGGGTTTGGCCTGGTATGGCTCTTTATTGAGGCAGGTGATTTTGCGTTTATCTCTAATTGAGAGTCATATTAAGGTAGGTTGTTCTCACCTTTGTTGTGGGTGATTGTCGCTGTGTCTGTGTTTGTTGCACCACACGGTACTGTCTCGTCTCGTTCATTCAGGATCGTTATGTCATGTGTTCTTCGTTTCATGTAAGTTCGTAGTTTGGTCTGTCTAGTTCGTTTTTGTTATTTGTATATTAGTCAAGTGTATTTCGTGTCTGTTTCGTCTTAAATAAAGTCATTATGTATCTCACCCGCTGCGCCTTGGTCTACTACTCACCGAAGAGAGCCGTTACAGGGGCAAAGCAGCGGTCCCTGTCGCCCGGGCACAAGACTGCACTGGAAAATAATAGGAAACAGAAAGTTATAGTCTACATTGTGTATTAATAGATAAAAGTGATATACCATGCTCAAAAAATAAAGGAACTTAAACCAACACAATGTAACTCCAATCATCACACATTCTGTGAATCCAACTGTCACTTTAGAGCAACACTGATTATACATACATTTCACCATTGCTGTTGTGCAAATGGAATAGAAAGGTGGATATTAAGGCATTAGCAAGACACCCCATAAGGAGTGGTTCTGCCAGGTGGCTGACACAGAACCACTGTTTCCGAGTTCCGTATGCTTCTGGCTGATGTTTTGGGTCCTTTGAATGCTGCGGTGCTTTAGTGGTGCATGAGACGGAGTCTACACCCACAAGTGATCAGGTAGTGCCATGCTCTATCAGATGGCGCATCAATGCGAGCTGTGGAAGAAGGTTTGCTGTGTCTGTTTCACGTAGTGGTTCCAGAGCATGGAGGCGCTAGCCAGGGAGACAGGCAGTACATCATGAGTACGTGGAGGAGGCGTAAGGGGCAACAACCAGAAGCGGACGCTACCTCGCCTTTGTGCAAGGAGGACAGGTGGAGCACTGCAGAGCCTGCAAATGACCTCCGCAGGCACAAATGTGCATGTGTCCTGCTCAAGGCACGGTCAGAACAGACTCCATGAGGGTGGTATGAGGGCCCGACGTCCACAGGTGGGGGTTTGTGCTTCAGCACACCGTGCAGGACGTTTGCATTTGCCCGAGAAACGAGATTTGCAATCGCCACCTGGCACATGTGCTCTTCAAACAGATGAAAGCAGGTTTTCAACTGAGCATGAGCACATGTGACACAGACGTGTACAGGTTGGAGACGCGGTGGAGAAGTTCTGCTGCCTGGAGGGACTTTGGTCTCATAAAGATGATGTCAGAGGTTGTATGACTCAGCTCTGTTCCTGCTCTGTTCATGCATCGTAAGGTAAGACACATATACAATACACACATAAACACAAAAACTCATCCATAACGTTTATATATTTCAGCAACATCTCGTGGTGAGTTTTAGCGTGTGTGTTTTGGTATTGGAAATACTTGAGACCCGAGTTGACTTGAAACATGCAACAATGACTAACCAGAAAGTTATGTTTTTGTACAGTACGCTTTATTTGTCTCATAGAGCACAAGCCATTACACAAGCAGTTACAAGCAAAAACTCATATTTTACGTCTATATCTATCTGCTGTAGAAAATGTATGTACATACTGCAGGTATGCCTCTGACATTGAAACATGCAACAGATTTTTTTTACACTGTCCTTCAACTCAGGACTGTCCCTGAAAACACCTAGAGGCTGTTTTATTGGTGGACTCTGTGGGGAGGGGTGTGGCTAATCATGTGCAGTAGCTTCATCAGCAGATCGTGGTCATGGCTACTGCTCTCTGATTGGCTTATGTATTCGGCAGCTTCGTCCTCAAAACAGGATTGGTCAATGCTACAACCCTCTAAAAGAGAAAAGGTACAAATAGACAATCTGTCACACAACTGTAACCTAAAATATCAAACTGAATCCAGGTGAACTCACAAGCAATACATTTCATTAGTACAGTATTACCATTGACTGTGGCCAATGGCTATACGACACTACATTTCTTCCTGAACTCTTAATAAGTGATCTTGGAACAAGTAGCTAGCTAGCTGACAATGAGAATGCATTCAATACCACGAGACCTTGGCACATACTATTAACAATTAAATAGTCTATTGAAATTGCCACAACCAGCAATAAATAGAAAAACAAACCCTACTGCATGCAAGGCTTTTTGCTATTTTGCTAAATCATTCTGTGTGGATAGAAACAGTTTCTATACAGGAACACAGCAGGGTAGTCTTGATCTTACCCACGTCACAGCAGATCCCTGGCGCAGCACAACGTCGCTCTTCAGAGCCACACACTCTTCCTCCGGCCTCACAGGGAGAGAGCAGGTAGTTCTCCTCCGCACAACTAGCTGCCTCTGGGGAGCCCACGTAGCAGCCCCTCCCCACAGCAGATACTGGGGCTGTCACGTTCCTGACCTGTTTTCTGTTGTTTTGTATGTGTGTGATGGTCAGGGCGTGAGTTTTGGGTGGGCAGTCTATGTTTGCTGTTTCTATGTTGGTTTTGGGTTGCCTGGTATGGCTCTTAATTAGAGGCAGGTGTTTTGCGTTTTCCTCTAATTGAGAGTCATATTAAGGTAGGTTGTTCTCACTGTTTGTTTGTGGGTGATTGTCGCTGTGTCTGTGTTTGTTGCACCACACGGTACTGTCTCGTCTCGTTCATTCGGTCGTTCATGTTCATGTGTTCTTCGTTTCATGTAAGTTCGTAGTTTAGGTCTGTCTAGTTCGTTTTGTTATTTTGTATATTTAGTCAAGTGTATTTCGTGTCTGTCTTCGTCTTACAATAAAGTCATTATGTATTCATCACCCGCTGCGCCTTGGTCTACTCACTCACCGAAAGAGAGCCGTTACAGGGGCACAAGCAGCGGCCCCTGTCGCCCGGGCCACAAGACATGCACTGGAAAGATAATAGGAAACAGAAAGTTATAGTTACATTGTTATTATAGATAAAAGTGATATACACTGCTCAAAAAAATAAAGGGAACACTTAAACAACACAATGTAACTCCAAGTCAATCACACTTCTGTGAAATCAAACTGTCCACTTAGGAAGCAACACTGATTAACAATACATTTCACATGCTGTTGTGCAAATGGAATAGACAACAGGTGGAAATTATAGGCAATTAGCAAGACACCCCCAATAAAGGAGTGGTTCTGCAGGTGGTGACCACAGACCACTTCTCAGTTCCTATGCTTCCTGGCTGATGTTTTGGTCACTTTTGAATGCTGGCGGTGCTTAGTGGTAGCATGAGACGGAGTCTACAACCCACACAAGTGACTCAGGTAGTGCAGCTCATCCAGGATGGCACATCAATGCGAGCTGTGGCAAGAAGGTTTGCTGTGTCTGTCAGCGTAGTGTCCAGAGCATGGAGGCGCTACCAGGAGACAGGCCAGTACATCATGAGACGTGGAGGAGGCCGTAGGAGGGCAACAACCAGCAGCAGGACCGCTACCTCCGCCTTTGTGCAAGGAGGAGCAGGTGGAGCACTGCCAGAGCCCTGCAAAATGACCTCCAGCAGGCCACAAATGTGCATGTGTCTGCTCAAACGGTCAGAAACAGACTCCATGAGGGTGGTATGAGGGCCCGACGTCCACAGGTGGGGGTTGTGCTTACAGCCCAACACCGTGCAGGACGTTTGGCATTTGCCAGAGAACACCGAGATTGGCAAATTCGCCACTGGCACCATGTGCTCTTCACAGATGAAAGCAGGTTCACACTGAGCACATGAG